>NW_007585110.1:357721-365629 GCF_000523025.1 Cynoglossus semilaevis | reverse complement strand
GGCATCGCCCTGTGTGCACTGATCCACAGGTTCAGACCTCAGCTCATGTACGTAGAACCAAACCAAAATCCATGAAGCTGAAGAAAACGTCATTTTTATAAACCCTGCTGACTGTAACAAGTACCTGTGAGGAGATTCTCTTCTGCTGGGTGTGTTAAATATTTTCGGCATGAAAGGGAGGCTTAAGTTCATATCTACTCTGCTGCCTTCTCCACCTACTCCTCCACTTAGCTGACAGAGCACTTGGCCTACATTAAAGTAAAAAAAAAAAAAGTCATATTTTCATGATTATAAGCTCAACTTAAATAAATAGAACCTGGGAAAAGGTCTACGTGTACGGAGTGTTTGGTTATTGTTAAACTGAGGTTCATGCATCTGTAAACTGGTGGAGTCTCATTTTTATCCTCACACTCTTAATTATTGCCCATAAACGTCACCACATGCCAGTACAATTTCACGTGCCCCTGTGATTTTTCCACAACCACTGGCATCTTCCTCCCCTTCCCTCCACCATGGGTCTCTCAAGAGAACAGAGTTCCAGAGAGTTGGGAGAGGGCAGCTGGTTTGTGGAAGAAAAACAAAAAAAAAAAGAGTTTGGGTTTGTGTGTGTGCTGCTGCTATGTTACCAACATTTTTCTGTTTTTACGTTTTTTTGTTTTTTTTTGGAACTGTCAGAATGAGGCCAGACTTTTGTCATTAAAGGTTATCTGCTACCATGTTATTTTGCACTTTTAAAAATCAACATACTAAATATAAAAATGCCTTTAGAAACAGTTGGGCTGAAAGTAGCTGCCGTCATATCAGTTTTTATATTCAGATAAATCTCTGTGACCTGAATGTTTCTCCCCTCCTTACCTCCATCAGTGATTATGATTCGTTAAATGAAGAAGACCATGCTGCAAACCTTCAGCTGGCCTTCGACATCAGTGAGAAGGAGTTTGGCTTTCGTCCATTTACGTCGGTGAAGGAGCTGAGTGTTGGGGAGGAGCTGGACAAGAGCCAGATGACCTCCTACCTGTCCAAGTTCTATGAACTTTTCCGGGGAACTCCTCTACCTCCATCAGGTACCAGTTATTGGTCTGCTGAACTTTTATGAACGATGTTGATGCTTTAATCTCAGCCACTAAATCACCTACGTTCATTCTACAGGTCAGAAATTTATCAAGATTATGAAATGAATTTGGGACAGAAAATGTTAAACTTCTGACATTTTTATGATTGTTTTTTAATATGCATTGCGAGAAAAGTAACAAAAACCTGCTTTGGTTTGACAATATGAAAAAATGCAGACGTTTCTCTCAGAATCCCAGAAATAAAGGACTCTTGTCCAAAAATTCAAGTCACGTCTGACTTATATGACTAATACAGTCTTTTGTTTTACTCCAGGCTCCAGACGAGTGGATGAAAATATTGACAGTTATTCGCCTCAGGAAGTCAGATTAAAAAACAATATGTTTAACGTAACAGTGCCCAGGAAGAGGGTCCCCAAGGTAAACCCTGAAATATCTTCTTTTTTTTTACAATATTACAATATATATACAGCATATCACAATATTTACAATATTCCTCTGTCTCTATTTTCAGGACACAGAAAAGATTTCAGACGGTACAGACCCGATTTACAAGAGGAGGAGGAAGTTTGGTTATCTTGAAGAAGTACGTATCCAAAAAGTTTCAGAATTTCTCTAATGTATTCCTCTGTTAATATTAAATGATATGGTTGACAGAGTCACTAGTCACTGTCACTTTTAATAAATGTAGGATTCAGTAACATTTAAAAAACATATTTGAGGGATGTTTTGCAGTGGATTAAATGTCTGACTAATGTTTGAGCAGCTAAAGTGACCTCCACCTGTGTTTCCTTAAATAAGTCTCACTAAAATACCAGCTCTGGGCTTCTGTGTGGACAATGAGTTTGGTTGGGTTTCATTGTTATGTCATTATTTCTATGTATTTACAAAAACTATTCTTGGCTTTTTTTTTCTAAGGCCACCAACCTTTCCAGTAACAGCACTTTGATTGGAGAATCACAGGAACCTGAAGAAAACAAAGTGCGCTCCATGGCCAAGCAGTTACTGGCCAAATTTGAAAATAAACCCAACTACACTCTTCGCAGAACACAGGTATGAAATGAAAGCTTTTGTTCCGTCTACTCTGACTTTCTTCTACCTGCTTTTTTTCTAACTTTTTATATTTTCCAACTTTTCTTTGCCTTTCTGCCTTTTTAACCTTTTCTGTAAAACCACAGTTTGACTTTGAGACGACGGACCTACTGCAAAAATATGAACTGACGGAGAGTCTGCACATTAAAGTCAGGCCTCTGGTTCCACCTAAACCTCCACCTGAGATACAGGTAGTCAACAGTCGAGGAACTTAATCTGATCCCAGAGCTGCATCATCTGTGTTCTCTTCATTAAAAGTGGAATTTATGTCTCAGAACATATGAAGAATATATACAGTATTGAAGAATATATTATTTTAGAATACTTTAATGAAATACACATCTGTCCATGTACAAATAGTGTCATTCAGTCACTAATGTCAAAACAGTGGATTCATGAGCTAAATTTACAAAAGAGCAAACTAAATTACAAGGATGTGACTTTTTTTAACTGCATCTCTGTGTCCTGACAACAGTATTCTAGTTAAAGGTAAAACCACACAATGAAAATGACAATTACAGGAAGAGATTTAGTTCACACTATTGAAAGATTTACTAAAGTACCACCTGTTTGGTTGGTGAAGTAATATACAGCTTCTGGTTTAAAAAAACAAAAACAAAAGTTGATCCTGTTGAGACGCCTCAGCTGATGCACTGTTGTGTATCATTCCTTTCAGTTTGAATTCAGTCTGAGAAAAGCAGCAGAGCAGTTAGTCCGTCTGCCACCAAATCCACTCCCCAAACCCAAGCTCCAACCCCAGCTTCCTTTTTCCTCAGTAAAGCTCAGACATGTTGATCAAAGTCATACTGAGACACAGAGAGTCCCGGAGAGTCCCGACTCCCCGCCTCCTCTTTCCTCCTGTCAATCAGCCGTCCAGTTCATGTCCCGAGTGCTGCAGCGCCTCAGGGAGGTGGATGAACACGTCTCTGAGGTGAACGCCGCCTACTCTTCTTACTCTTGTACATCTTTCTTACTTCATGCCTGACCTTCTTTCTACTTCTTTTTGTTACCTTGCTAAACAGCATGATTGCATGGTCTAAACGTCCAAAAACGTCCTTTGACTGAATGTTGATTATACATCATGCCCTGATTATACGCGTTGGCCTGTGTAATGTGTAGTCAGAGGGTGAAGTCAGCCCCGTAATCATCCAGCCTGACAGAAATGGAAAGAACAGGCCTCCAGAGCTGGCACAGGCTGAGACAGACACCGTCAGTGGATTAATGGTCCCATCTGAGTCTGTGTGCAAGCTGCTGCCTGTATCTGCAAAAATACAGTATGTGTTTTTTATTGGCCACAGCTTAATCTCTTTAAAGAATAAAAAAACATGTGCTAGATAATAGTTTTTAAAGTGTTGTTTTATGACATACGAGGATCCGTTTCTGCTACAATTTGACTTATAACATAGTACTTTTAAAACCAAAAAAAAAAAAATATTAAGGCTTATTTGAAAATCCTGTCATACTGACTGGTTGAATTATACTCAAAGCGTTAACTACTAACGTTAGCTTTCATTGGATTTTTTGTTGGCTTACTTTTGAGGTTATGTGATTTCATGTTGTGTACATGGCCAGGTTGAACTACTTTGGTGAAAATGTTCTTATATTTCATCAGTCTCTAGCTATTTCTGGATAAATGTATTCATGGCAGTAGTTACATCAATGGCCTATTTTTTATTTTGAAGAACCTCAGTTTAGTTGCGTCATTGTTCTGTTTTTACAGCTATAACAGTAGCTCCACTGATGAAATAAACAAAAGCAGCATCACCTGATTAAACCTGACCTAAAACTGTTGAAAATAAACGTGAGATGAAATGTGATTTGACTTAATCATGTAACTAAAACTGCTTTTTCCTAGTTCAGACTGAACCACATCAAGCGTGGTGGAAATTAATATAAGAAAACAGCTGCCGCTCCTCACAATGACTCCACTGTTCTCCTCCCCCACACTTACCTGTCAGACCCTGCTCATCATTAGGGGGGAGAAAAGGAAGATCTTTTCATCATTATCTGTGTGGAGCTTATTAAACTGATAATAGTCAGCCTAATTATGGCTGCACCCACACCGACTGCCTCGTATTGACTGGTGGGAGAGTGTGTTTCTCAAGGTTAACGGGGGTAACGAGGTTTTTCTTTTGTTGCACTGCTCTGTGTCATCCTGCAGAAAAAGGCTCAGACACAGCAGACTAGAGAGTTTCACACAAAGAGTATAAAAGAGAAAGCTGTGCACCTGAGTGGCCTGTTCTCAGGAGACAGTCGTGCTGAACTCAAGGTAATAATCTGGAGCTCTGAAACCTCCAGTCTGGCCTTGTTGGTTTTTGTTTGCTGTTCCTAACTGTGTGTGGGCTTGTCACTGCTGCACTGTCCCAGTTTCATTTTATTTTAATGTATTTACCATCATTTTATAAGACATGGATATTGAATTTAAAGGTGTGAGTGAAGACATTGGCCTCACACTGAAAGTACTAAGATGATTGTTTGGACCCTTCGTGGTGATGCTGGCGTCCAGCTACTGTAGTTCACACCTGCGGTCCAAACACATGAAGGATTAGGTTGAACTGGTCACTCTGAATGGACCAACACTGATTCAACAGATTTAGCTAAATCTTCCAACTTTATATAAAGGAATTAACTTTTAATTATTTAAAACAACCACAGCCAGCTTTATATTATCGAGAATTTATATACTGAACAACCTAATATTGGAAATTCACCAGAATCAATCAAGAAGAGTTGGTTTGACTACTAAACTTTCTGCATGGCCTTTAAAAAACTATTTAGTTTGATTTTCTTTTAAATGGGTGAGTCAGTCATTTTTAAGCAATGCTTGGATTGACTTCAAGGAAAGCTGCTACAGTTTTCCGATAATTACTTTACCTTTTCATCTAAGAGGCTTCTCCAGTTCTGTCTGACTGACAGTGTTCAGGGGAACACCACTAACTCCATTGGCTTCTTTTTCTACAGGCTCTGAACATGTAGCTAATGCAGCTTTTTTTTAACCCAAACCTTAATTTGCAAAAACCCCTGGTTTCATTCTCACAAAGTCATTTAAAAAACGATTAAATGATTGACATTTAAAGTGAAATTCTCATGATAATTATCTTCCTCATAACTTAAGGATATAAAGGATTCCTTACCAATAGTAAACAGTTTCACATTACCTGAGTCAGTGTGTTTCGTAAAAAATGGTTTCAGATGATGCTCTGTAGTTTTTTCCCCTAGTATCTACTGGATTACCTTCCCTGGCTTTAACCTGTGGGTTGAAATTGAACCCAAAGTCAAGATTTATTTCAGGGCCATGCTTGAAAATCTTGTCGTATTTGACACATGAGCTGGAGTTCATAATGTCAAGTAGTTCCACTGGTAAAAGGCTCGGTGTATCACTTTCATCCCACAAGCGACACACACAGCAACCCTGTCCTAAAAGTACAGGATTTCACTGTTTTCAGTGAATCATCAGATTTAGGAAAAAAAGAAAAAAAGAAGGCTTTGAGCTGTTGTCTCTGCCCTGGTGTTTCTAATTAGCAGCAGCCCTCACACAGCACGAGTGTGTGTTCCTGTGGTGACACTCTGTGGCCTTTTCTACTCCACCCATTCTAAACAGACTGCTCTGACTCCAACAGCCAGATGTTGGGCAGGCCTTTTTCTCAGGGCACACAATTACCATCCATCAGATTTTTTTTTCTTTGTTTTAATTCTAAATGAATTCCCACACAGCTGCCCATATTTATATGATATCTTCTGGGGAATCCTAGTTCAGGCAAATATGACGTGTGCTCAAATCATTTTTATGACATCTTAGTTCAAGGTTCTTCCAATCCCACACTGTGTGTTCATGCACATGTCAGCACCTTTAGGATGAAGTGAACAGTTTTAGTAAATCAAAAAGTGTGGCTCAGTGATGCAGTCTGTGACCTTTTTGACGTGTGGTCACAATGTGATCTAAATCTGTCTGTTCTCAGGGTGGCTCCGTGAGACGGGCGTTCCCACCGTCGGGCGACAAGTGTCATGAGTGTGAGAAGCGTGTTTACATGGTGGAGAGAATCTGTGCCGAGGGCCTGTACTTCCACAGGGAGTGTTTCCGCTGTTCCACCTGCAGCTCCACTCTCAGACAGGGAGCACATGCTTTTGACTCTGAAAATAGTGAGTATTTATTAATAATATATGCATCTGTATATATATGTATATATATATATACACATATATATGCCTATACATACATACATACATACTTTATATGCATACATACATAGTGTATCTATACACTGTATGTGAGTACAGTATATGTAAGTATATGTAAAAATATATTATTAATATTTTTGCAAATGTTGCAGCTTGTTTGGACATGCCATTATTTAGTCCCTCTGTCATTGACATATGCTTTCTTCTTTAAGGGAAATTGTACTGTAAACTACATTTTGATCAACGTAACACTGGGACAAATCTGCGGAGGAGTTCCTCTCTGCGCTCCGTAAGTAGCTGGACGATGACCTCTTATTCTGTAAACACTCTCTACCTGGTATAGTATCTGAAAGTGAGAAATCTAACCTCTGTGCCTGACGCCCTTTGTCTCAGATTCAGAATGGAGCCGGGGTTCAGGAGCCACGTCTTGTTGATAAAGACAGAACTCCGTCCTGCAGCTCAGCAGACATGAGCGGTAAACCTGCAGCAGGTACCTTCTGCTCCTTCATAAAGAAACAGCTGAGCTGGCCATTGAGTGTGTCTCGCACTGTGTGTAACGCCCCCTGGTATGTGTCCAGCTGTGTGCATGCTACAGCGCGGGCATTTGTGCGTCACCTGAGGGACAACGCCCAGGACTATACATTCCTGTATGAGCTACTGAGTGTGAGCTTGCCTCTGCTTTTTGTTTTACAAGAGGTACTGCTGCAGCTCTACACAGAGGCTGTGCCGGGGCCCACCAGCTCTGTACAGCCTCTGCTGCTGTGGCTGCAGGAGCACGTGATCAACAGGCTTATCTAGACAATCGCCACAAACCCTGCTGTCCCCATCAGCAATGCAGCTGTCTGAGGTGAAGAGCAGCTCCAATGACTAGCATCTCACAACCAAAATTGTGTCACCATTGTGTTTAATGTTTACCTCTCTGTCAGAAAACCAGTCTAGTTAAAGTCCATACATAATAGACATAGTTAGGATGAGTTAGAAGTACATATGATCCAACACGGCCAGAGTCGTCCTACTGTTGTCTGTGCTAACAACCTGTTAGCAGAAAGTGAGACCAGAGTTGCAAATCATTAGACTCTGCTTTTCAACACCAAACATGGTCACAATATAAGGGCAATATGACATCATCACTTCCCCATGTGACATCACTCTTAAAGTTAAATCAGTTCAATCCTAACCGATAACAGTCTGCTGTCAGGACGAGTGATGCTGTTCTCAGAATAGGAAGAGAAAGAGTGAAAACTGTTCTTTTGATGTATTCATATTTTATGTTTTAAATTTCTTTTACACTTGTGATAGCATTTTGAGTGGATTTCGACTCAACAAAGTTGTCATGTTAGGTTTTGTTTGTTTTTGATGGACGACACAGTCAGTCAGCAGGACAAGTCTGTCTGTGCTGGATTATATTCAGTACTTTGTTCAGTACTCCTTCACGAAAACAAAAACATATCATATAAACAAACCAACATTCTCCTTCATTTTTGTTGTTAGTGTGTCAGATGCATCCAGACTGATCAAAGTTTTTTTTTTTTTTTTTTTTTTTTTGGCCACCCCCCGCACATTGTTT
>NW_007585110.1:351615-357637 GCF_000523025.1 Cynoglossus semilaevis | reverse complement strand
GTTTCCGCTGTTCCACCTGCAGCTCCACTCTCAGACAGGGAGCACATGCTTTTGACTCTGAAAATAGTGAGTATTTATTAATAATATATGCATCTGTATATATATGTATATATATATATACACATATATATGCCTATACATACATACCTACATACTTTATATGCATACATACATAGTGTATCTATACACTGTATGTGAGTACAGTATATGTAAGTATATGTAAAAAATATATCATTAATATTTTTGCAAATGTTGCAGCTTGTTTGGACATGCCATTATTTAGTCCCTCTGTCATTGACATATGCTTTCTTCTTTAAGGGAAATTGTACTGTAAACTACATTTTGATCAACGTAACACTGGGACAAATCTGCGGAGGAGTTCCTCTCTGCGCTCCGTAAGTAGCTGGACGATGACCTCTTATTCTGTAAACACTCTCTACCTGGTATAGTATCTGAAAGTGAGAAATCTAACCTCTGTGCCTGACGCCCTTTGTCTCAGATTCAGAATGGAGCCGGGGTTCAGGAGCCACGTCTTGTTGATAAAGACAGAACTCCGTCCTGCAGCTCAGCAGACATGAGCGGTAAACCTGCAGCAGGTACCTTCTGCTCCTTCATAAAGAAACAGCTGAGCTGGCCATTGAGTGTGTCTCGCACTGTGTGTAACGCCCCCTGGTATGTGTCCAGCTGTGTGCATGCTACAGCGCGGGCATTTGTGCGTCACCTGAGGGACAACGCCCAGGACTATACATTCCTGTATGAGCTACTGAGTGTGAGCTTGCCTCTGCTTTTTGTTTTACAAGAGGTACTGCTGCAGCTCTACACAGAGGCTGTGCCGGGGCCCACCAGCTCTGTACAGCCTCTGCTGCTGTGGCTGCAGGAGCACGTGATCAACAGGCTTATCTAGACAATCGCCACAAACCCTGCTGTCCCCATCAGCAATGCAGCTGTCTGAGGTGAAGAGCAGCTCCAATGACTAGCATCTCACAACCAAAATTGTGTCACCATTGTGTTTAATGTTTACCTCTCTGTCAGAAAACCAGTCTAGTTAAAGTCCATACATAATAGACATAGTTAGGATGAGTTAGAAGTACATATGATCCAACACGGCCAGAGTCGTCCTACTGTTGTCTGTGCTAACAACCTGTTAGCAGAAAGTGAGACCAGAGTTGCAAATCATTAGACTCTGCTTTTCAACACCAAACATGGTCACAATATAAGGGCAATATGACATCATCACTTCCCCATGTGACATCACTCTTAAAGTTAAATCAGTTCAATCCTAACCGATAACAGTCTGCTGTCAGGACGAGTGATGCTGTTCTCAGAATAGGAAGAGAAAGAGTGAAAACTGTTCTTTTGATGTATTCATATTTTATGTTTTAAATTTCTTTTACACTTGTGATAGCATTTTGAGTGGATTTCGACTCAACAAAGTTGTCATGTTAGGTTTTGTTTGTTTTTGATGGACGACACAGTCAGTCAGCAGGACAAGTCTGTCTGTGCTGGATTATATTCAGTACTTTGTTCAGTACTCCTTCACGAAAACAAAAACATATCATATAAACAAACCAACATTCTCCTTCATTTTTGTTGTTAGTGTGTCAGATGCATCCAGACTGATCAAAGTTTTTTTTTTTTTTTTTTTTTTTAATGGTCAGAACCTGCCAATCGTATTTGTGTCGGCAATTAATGCAGGTCACAGATAAAAACTACTGACCAATTCATATGGGTCCCAACTGGCAAGTACTGAATAAGGGGCCGGACACAAACAGTGCCTTTAGAATTTAAAACCTGCTGAAATCACCTTAAAAAAACAGACCCTGCAGTTAAACTATGTTGACTCAGGTAATGACTGCCTAACTTGATGCACTTTATCTTTAGGGATCTGCCTTAAAAACACAATATCTACTGTGTCCTACTGACATATACAGCCTCGCATTGCAGTATATATCTCTATGCAACCCTTAGGTTATCCGTTTTACATTCTGACTGTTCTGGTTGACTGTAAGAGCAGATCTCAACGTAGTATTTTCTATCCAGACACTCTGAGGAGGTGTTAAGTTCTACTCTGCTGCCACCTGCTGTTGACTCTCAGAAAACCAGGCTCAAATGCATAACACGACTAATGTAATGTTATATTTAAATAACAGAATGTGAAACGTTTGCTTCTTTCACATTGACTGTAGAGTGTTGACACTGAGTTTTCTTACCATTATTAAAAAGCATGTTGTAAGAAGATCAACTGCAAACCTCTTTGACTGGAAGCTTCACAGTGGCTTCCTATTCAAGTGCCCATCTCTATTGATGCTGAGTTGGATATTCAAGTGCCCATCTCTATTGATGCTTAGGAAGCAATTTAGAGTTGGATTTTTTTTTTCAAACAGAATGTACTCTAAGTTTTTTAAAAATTGTTTTTATAGAATGATGGTTGGATTATGCGAGTTGATGTTTGCGATTGATTGTGAGCTGCTTGTTTTATTTAAATTTCCTGACTCTGCATGTTTGAAACAAGATAAGTTGCATGTTTTTTTTGTTGTTGTTTTTTTTAATATTTATCACAAAGGCACCATAAATACAGGTTCAGTTTGAGGATTCATTACTGAACTGCCGTCCTTTTCCCTCTTCCAACCCTTAGAACTAAAACACTTTTTTAAACAAGTGGCCTCACTCAATAAACCTTGTGGTCAGCTAATTACGACAGAGTTTTTTTTTAATATCCAACTTCCATTGATCATTTGAGTTCAATGTTATCTTTTAGAAAGACTGGCATCGTCCTTCCAAATCCCCACAAATTGGCTTAATTTGAAACTACACTTAAACGCACAAACAAATGAGACAAAAATAAATAATTGCTTCTTTTTTGTCATTTTTTATTAAAATAATATTTTTTAATATTTCTGTTCATTTTAATTAACAGAAATGACTAGATTTTATCTCTACACCAATGATGGTGTTGTACGGACATAAAGGTGGAGTAAATAATGCAATACCTGGAAAGGCCTTGAAAACCCTGAAAGCTGTTGTCCTGCAGGCGTATAAATGGTATAAATGACCACCGTCTGTCGAGTCTGTCTCTCAGCTCATAGCAACAAAGAACCTGATAAAGTTTACACTTCAGGGTTGAACTCTGTTTCTCCTGTTTTATCCTGTGCACATTGACTTTTGTTACGCTATATTTTCATTATATAACAGAACCAAGAGCAGGTTAATAAACACATTATTGGCACTTTTCTGCCTCTCCTTTAGTAACTCATAATGGAAAAAGTCCATTCACACGGTGGAAGAAACTGGTCAGGAATGCACTCAGAGCTGAGTGAACTAAAACTTAATCATCTTGGTTTTTTTTTCATGTTGCATTTTTGCACTTAAGAACTGTCCTTGCCACCAGATTAAACTCTGTTAAAATACTTCCACCTGTTGTTGCCGTGCCTGTGCGCACTGACAGTTGATTACACTTTAAAAAGCTGTTGTGCAGCACTTCACATTCCCTCTGCAGCATCTATGAACCGCGTGAAACCAAATATTTCTAAATTCAAAGTTCTTTTAGCCTTATTTACTTTGATGAAACATTAAAAAGGGATTGGTTTGTTTATAATTATCTTTGTTGTATAAAGTGTCTTACTCTCTGAAAAAAAAACACAATAGAATCAAGACAAATCAGCCAAAAACCGCTCATTATTTTACTGTTTCATAGATAACTGCACACATGTCTAATCCAAGAACACTCCCAGAGCCGTCATCACAGCATTCTGTATCAGTTTTATCAGGATCTGTTTAGTCTAATGTGCCTTTTGTTCAATGTTTTGTTTTGTTTTTTTCATTCAGAGCTGCCACACAGGAGGGACATCACTGCGTTCACTCCAGACTCAGACGATTTTTTTTCTGTTTAAAGAAATGCTGTTTAAAATGCTGTCAAATAATAATAGTTCATGTTGTTTCTGGCTTTTGCCTGTTTGTGTTTGCACTGCTGACTTCTTCACTGAGAGTAAACCATAAAACATCCAAGGGTTTTTAACATTTATTTTAATAGAAACACCCCGCTGTGGAGCACGGTGCGTTCCGAGCCCGTAAATGTACGGTCAAATACATCAGATTGAGGACACATTTTGAGATTAACAAAATATTTTTTGTCGACACGTTGAATAAAAATGCAGCCTTCATCGCCTCAGTGGTGCTCAGCCATATTAGAGCTTTTCGGCAGAAGTGTTTTCAAAAGATCCTAAAAATAGCTGACTGTCAAAAGACTGGTTCATCGACTAAACCGTTGTTCAAACGCCCGCTTCGAGGCAAACCAAGACAACACTGTGTCTCACAACAATAGAAGTTCCTTTTTATGACAGTGGCTGTGCCATTACTACCACAGCCCGGAGGGGGGGGGGGGGGGGGGGGGGGTCCATTAAAAGGAATTGCTACTCACAAAATTGAATGTTCTATTTAAGAAGACCGAAACGAGCAACTTGGACCATAAACATACCAAGACAATGTTAAATAATAAGTTGTTTTAAGTACAATAAATATTCTGCAGATTACCATTTATTTATAAAAGTTACTTCCCAATCCTCAGAGCATCTATTTGTTCATTTGACTTCTATTATGGCCTTTTAATTTGGCTTTGAATTTTAGTCCAAAACTGTTCTTGTAAAGTAATGTTTGTTTGTTTTTTACTACAGGTCTCACAGCTTCTGAGGTGAAACTCTTTTTGGGGTTTAGGATTTGGATTAGAAATGGGTTAGGAGAGTTTGGGTCATGTTAATGCGACACAAAACTTCTGGTCCTCAAATTATTTGCAATCTTCAAAAACAACAATCAAACGTGTGTGTGTGTGTGAGAGAGAGTGTGTGTACAGTACCTGTTCTGTCCACTGTAGCATTACAGCGCCGTTCTGTTTTGTGAACTCCTGCTCCTCAGCTCAGGTTCCACTCAGCTGACCCCCATAAACCTCCAGACCCAGAAGTTTTATTGTCTCCACTGCCCCCAAGTGGCCGGATCTAAGTTATGGGTAAGACATGTAATATTGATTAATGTGGAAATTTAATTCACAGTGACTTAAACGTTGTCTTGTTATTGTGTCAATTCATTGGCATAATGGCTAAATAAAAAGTTACAAATGTGTCAAACAGAGGAATATAGTGGTAAACTGGTAAAGAATAGACTAAGTATCACTGGGTTTGATTTAAACATGGCCTTGATGTGGTACATTGTCTTTAACTGACCCCGTTATGTCAGGAGTTTGAAAGAAAACAGCTGAGGTTCCTGCTCGTTGTATTTAATCTGTTTACTGACCCTGGTAAGTTTTCATCTTGTTTTATTATTATTTTATTTTTTGTAGTAATAAATTATCTTTTCTTGCAAACAGAAAAGGCAGGACTGAAAACAACTTGTACAGTTAAAGTGAGTGGCATTCAAGCAACAAAGCAATCAGAACCTGAAATTGCTCTGAAATTACAGAAGCTGTGAAAGTTGATGGGAGTAAAAAAAAAAGAAAAGGCAGGAGATAAATCTGAAAATACAATGTCATTATTTCAAAGGGTTTACGCAAATCACCCTTTTAAACAAAACAAATCGTCCTAAATGGGAAGAAATTCACAGGTCACTTGAAAGAATGGACCGTCATTTACACGAACATATGCATTTGCCATTAAATAGAATTATCAGAATAGAATTGAATTAGTTCACGTGTCGTTGGTCTTGTTAATATATGGGATACAGAGTGTGAGAAATTACAAGTGCTTTTAATGATTACATAATTATATATTATATTTAAAAGACAACAGATAAAAAGAAATACATCAATACATCAATATGAATGAAGGCTGCTGGTTTCAGCTCAAATCTTTTTTAAATCAGACTGAAACAACTGAGAGAATTTCTATTAATAATGCTTTGAGCTGCAGCTTCACTGGACAAAAAACCCTATATATCCAGCATTTAAACATATCTCATCTGCACAAATATTGGAAAATTAAAAAAAAAGGACGTTGGTGTTTGAAGAATACATGAGATGCATTATAAAAGAGGAAGA
>NW_007585110.1:330940-351602 GCF_000523025.1 Cynoglossus semilaevis | reverse complement strand
GAAGAAAATCCATGCTCTCAGTGTTAGAGTGCTCTGACAAACACAACAGCCAGACTCGATAAAACTGTGTTAGTTGCGTAACCCTCTCCTGTGTATGCTTCTACTGAATAATCTTCCCTCAGTTCATAATCCACAGTGTATTTCACCTGCTAAGCTACTTAGCGACTAGCTAAGTCGACTGTTGCTATTCTCTGTATTTCGTCTGCATGTTTTTATCAGTGTTTATTGAGTGTGCGTGTGTGTGTGTGTGTGTGTGTGTGGAATTAGACATATTTTATTTCTGTGGTTCTAGTTCCAGCTCAGCGACTCTCAGGTCTTGAAGAGAGGTTGCCTTTGGAGAGTTAAATTACATCAAAGGTGGAAAACTATGGAAACTAGAGCAGTTCCATGTCTGTGATTCTGTCACTTAGTTAAGTTGAGGACGTTGATGGGTGTTGATTGTGGGACAGAGGACTTTCTGAACGTTGCTCTGGCAAGGGGGACACACTAGCGCCTCCTGGAGTTTAGAAACTGGAACTGATCAGAGGGTAGCGTGTGTTGTCTGCCAGGTTTTTTCCGTGTTTCCTTATCATTGTGTCAGTGAACAGCTTGTTCAAAGCTTTTTGAAGTTTCCAATTTTTTTTCTTGCCATTGTTACAATTCCATTTAGTTTTTGTTTTTGTATTTGCTGGCAGACAACTGAAAGGTAAGGACAAATAGAAAGGATAAAGATTAAACCAGAACCCAGCATGTGAAGTACTGTATATACTGACAGATAGTTACTGACAAACCGAGGTAGCTGCAGTTTAGAGAATCTCCTAATAAATGGTTCTTGGAGGGGTGTCCCAACATAAATACTGTAGGTGCACCTCAGTATGGGCATGTCTTTGTCTGCTGTAAATACTGAGGCCTTGTTGATGGAATCATTGATTGATTACAGCAACAAAACAAACCATTGTGTTTTGTTGCTTAGTATTGTTCACAAATAAACTGTGTGAAGAGTGATATCACGCTCAAGGCCGCGCTGCTGTACAAACTATTAGCAGAGCTACGATATCGACTGCACCGCGGCACTGCTGATGCTCAGTGCCGGAGCACGACCTTGAGTGCGATGTTGCTTTTAATAAAAGCATGATGAAATATTTCTTCAAAAGACCATTTCAAAAATATTAAATGCGTGCACTCGAAAAATTATTATTAACCAACCAGACATAAACAGAATGAAATACCTGTATTCGTTCCAAAGAAACATTAAAACCACATCCTTTAAGACAAGAAAAAAAACCTTTGGCTTGTTAAATACATGTATAAATTCATCAACGTCTTACATCAAGTCTTTCTACTTAATTAGAGTATATATAAATTGTTCTCCTACATTTTAAATGACATGTTGAATTAACGTAGACTTTTTCTTATATATTATACATATTTTTGAAAAAACAACAAACCCAAAACCATCTTTTTGAAGATGCGATCGGACTTCAGACGTCACTTGATTTAGAATGCAAAAATAGATGTTTTTTATGTAATAATTTTCATGTGTGTCAATTTTTATTCTTATGCAACCGGCATTTTACCAACTGTATCTTTTATATTTAAAGACAGTTTATGGGATCATAGCAGCTCCACTGAGTTTGGACGGAGGAACTTAAGCCCTGGATGTCTTTCCAACTGTATCCTCTGACATTTAAGCCGCCACAGTGACAATGAATTTCAATAGGCCATTGTTCTGAACCTCTATCATCAGTGAAACCCTGTACCTGGGAGCTGTGCTTTTTTTTTTTTCTTACCAAAAAGCAAAGAGAAGAAATGATCACCGATAATAAGACATCCTATGTCAAGATGTTTTGAACAGGAGCATTTCCAGCCATTAGGGGTAATTATGGCCATGTATCTTTCTTTATATACGGCAGCATTCATATCAAATAAGCCTCACTGCACATGCTAACACAATGGTCCTGTCTGTCCTTTATGCAGGACAACAGCCATTCGGGCAGCACTTAAGAAAAACACCCAACAAAAACACAAAGAGGTGAGTTTGGAGAGGCTGACACCCAGAGTGAGTAGTTCATGGCCATTAGAGGAGCAGGAACTTGGACATATTTGTTATTGATCCGTGGCCAGGCTTCAGAACATCAGATTCTGTTCAGTCTACTCTATTAAGATGCTCTGCGTATTTACTGCAGCTCTGTATTTAAACATGCACACCATAATCCCGTGTTATTGTCATTATGGTTAGTTAGGATACCACGTGTCATTTAAGACATATGACTTTAATAAACGTGTACAGACAAAGGAGCCAGAACTTTGTACAACACCAAATGTCCAGCTATTCCTCAGCCAGATGGCAGAACTCAGACGCTGCACTGATTCCAACGATGGCAGGACATAAAGCCCTGCTCTAAAAACATGCATCTGTGTGATATCACAAAATCCTCATTCTCATGTTCAATCTGCATGCACATCTGGTCATAATCACATTATAAACATTGGTTATGCAATAATCTGTCTTTAATGTCTCTGTCCTGTTGGCAGCACTTTTTCCTGATCAGGAATGGGAGCTGCCACGTAGATAAAGAGATTTGTAGAGAACTGGCAACTGTTTGATAATGTGTCAACTGCAGCAGAAACAGACAAACTGGTCGCTGCATTCTCATCCACACATTTCTCTCATACTATCATATGTCACACTCACACAAAAAAATCACTTACGAAAAACAGAAGAATAAGCAGTAAGCAGTTACCTGTGTGAGCTGTGACACGCATGGACACACCGTGTCAGTGATATATACTTTATATTAACATGTTAAAATACCATTCAATAATTATTGTTTATTTATTTATTTATATACACTCTTTTTTAAATTAGATTTACTATTTTATTCATAATTATTTTTAGTTTACTACTTTTTACACATTTTATTTTTCCTTAATGGCAAATTTGTGTCTATGTGTAGGTCTGTTTTCCTTTATATCTATATCTAAGTTTGTTTTTAGTATAATGTCTCACAAAAGGAGTTTATTGTCTGAAACAAATACTAAAATCTAAAATTTTTATAATATATTTCATATGACAAAGGTTGGTCCCTGTTCTGTTCTGTTTTGACCCAGAGTAAAGACAGTTTGAACGCGTCTCCAAATTGATATTCCTGTACAAAAACTTGAAAACCTGAAACTGAGTTTCAGCCAAGCGATGACAGACTTGGTGGAATAGTTCGGCAGTGAACACCCATCACTCTAAAAAGGGTTTTTCAGTTTCAACATGCAGCAGGTTATTTTTTCCGCCAGATAAAGGTGTGAATCTGAGCCTAAAGGGTTGTTTCTGTCACGGTAAAAGACATGTCCATGTTGCTGTAGGGAATCAATACAGTTTTATTTGGCCAGACAGACCAAATTCACATTTTGCCTCAGAGGACTTTTGAGCGTGATCATAAAGGACCTTCTGTCTGGTAAGACCTTCAATCTGGGTAAAGAACATCTCTAAAAAAATCCTTCCGCAGAGGAAAGATTCCTTTTACAGGAAGGACAGCGGAGCAATAAATGTGTGTACAAAGCAGTGATCGGAGAAAACCACATGGTGCACAGTAATGACAAAAATGACGACCTTTTGTCATGTTTTACTGGCTATTGTAGTGGTTTTGCAGTCATACACGTACAGCATTTGCTTTTGCTCTGCTCTGTGATGTTGTGACTGACGAATTCAACATTCAGTTACATTCAATGCTGCTGACTCTGGAAATGCAAATTCATTTTACACATTAGTTGAACCAAAAACATTTCCATATCTATACAAAAATTGACATCTGCTATGAGTTGATGATTGAGGTCTTCATCCCCACTGATGACTTCTTCTTCATGACTGAAGAGTTCATACTTTTCTAGGGTTTCAATTCTTCAGTTGCTTCAGTCCACAGATGTGAAAATATCTGATGTTTTCCCACTGCTGTTATCACCTTTTCCATCAAAAAAAAAAAAAAAAAAAAAAAAAGAGAGACGCTTATAGAGGCAAAAGGAGGACACATTTCCGAATTAGTGCCAAGGGAGTTATGAAAAAAGCCAGACCTCAGAAGACATGTTGTTCCACTGGGTCATTTGAAAATGGCTGTACCTTATAATTTACTTACATTTTTTTAAACATTTTTAAGACCAACCCAACATCTTCCATACTGGTTAGATTTTAAAATATACATTTTATTGTTATTTACTTTTGTATTTATTGTTAGGATTCCCCTTTAACTTTTCTATTTGACTAACTGAGGGTGTATTTGAACAAGAAAACAGGGCATGAGAAAATAATTTGAGAAAAAAAGAAGACTGGTTTGGTTGCACTTTTAATCCTGTAACTGATCCACAAAAGGTAAACAATAAAATTGATTTCACCTAGGATAAGAAAAACATCTTTACCAGTCGCGGTGAAATTACATGTTATTAAAACAAAATCATTGCCTTTCAAGTGAAATGTAATTACTGTTGCTGTTTTGATGTACAATAATGAGGAAGTCCACTCCTCTATTGTAGCCCCATTCTCCTCATTCTGTAACCTCTGAATAAAGATGTATCAGTGTAAGCAGAGCAGATTCAAGGAAACACCTTAGGCTTTAGGAATACAGTAACACACTGCAAAAAATAAATCCTTTAAAGCTTTTCTCTTATCTTATCGGCAGTGCACTAAGACTGTTGTTAGAATATTTGCTTTCATTTTCAACATCTAATATGCTCTGTTTACATGCAGTACATGTGATAAAACAGCAAATATTGTTTGACCAAGTTTTAAAACTCGCGACTAAATTTTGAAATGTGGGCCGTAACGTTAACATGCTCCTCAAAAATGTGAAGATGCATTTGAAAAGAGCCAGTAAAAAACACATTCATGTCCGCCTCTGTCTCTGCATCTGTGTCAGACAGACATGCATAGACAGGTGCTAAAAGGTGTTGATGGATGTCCTCACAGGGGCAGTCATTCATCTCTGTAGACCCCATTCTTTTAAAGGATCGCTGTCAAAACACTGGCTTCTAATGAATGACTTGTTCAGACAGGTCCACAGTTGTTCCTTTGAGTTCTCTGTCTATCACTGTTAAATGTTGCACCTGTAAATGTTGGGTTTTGCTAAGAAGAAGCTTAAATGAATGCTATGTTGTACACAGGGTTTCAGTGGTTTTTGGTACACATGGTGTAAATGGAAGGGCTAAATTACTGAACAGAAGCAATTACAATAACTGACAAACAAAGAAAAGAAAACAACAAACATACTAAAATGTTGTGTGGAATACCCCACGACCTAACCATTACAAACAAAATCGTTCCTAAAAAATAAATAAATAAAATACATCATTAAAATTGTTTTTATAATGTTCAGTGAGTGTGACTGGTTATATGAGAACTCTAATCAATATAACAGTAAAGTTATTTATTATTTCATTATCTCGAGCCAAAGAAAATTGTCTGGTTTTATATTCTGTAAAGCCTTACTGCAAAAATCAAGAGATATGATTGGTCACCACCAGTGATTGACAGTAGGTGCTTCCACTAGAAACAATGCAATGGTAAACGTAGTTTAGGTCAACCTGTTGGTGTACCACGAACGTTGTAAAAATGGTTAGAAAAATCACTGATGGTGCCGTAATGCTAGAATCATATTTGACTAGTTGGCTTTGAATTCCAGAAATATTTCCCTTTTCATCACTTTATGTCCCCATTAGGTCATAATTTACAAACCAGGCATCATTATAAACATAGTGCCGATTATTTTACAATTTTGCGTAATTTTATATGTCCATTTTAAAACAGAAGCGGGGGACTTCTGCAAAGGACCCGCCCGGTGGCATAGCTTCTCCCAGTTTTATTTATGGTCTGTGGTGAAAACATTTAGCTTTTAGTACATTGTGCATATGATAAGGGAATGCTACCATTTCCTGCGTACTTTCTGAGGGTTTCACATTAACCGTTCATCTAAAGGCTTTAAATTCCGAGTCTGGTGATGTCCGTAAAGGCGTCAGCCCTCGGGATGATGCCCATCACCCTCCTTTTCCTTCTTCTCCTCCTTTTCCTCCGCCTCCTCCTCCCTGTCCCCGCCGCTTCCCGCTGCCCATGCCCGGGCTGCCTGTTGCCGCCGCCGGGCTCGGGATGACGCCACCTCTCGCTCCGCCCCGACGCAAACTCGCTCTTCGCGTTCATTTCATTCCTCTTCTCATTCCGAGCATTCTTCGCATCTCTTGTCAGTGCGCGAAGCGATTCACCTTAAAACCTTCCCGGCTGGCTCTGAAACCGCACAATAACTTGACATAGTATTAAAAAAAAACAAACCAGTAACATCACATTACCAAAAGAAAGCGACATTTTTATATGAGATATCAATAACGAGGTAAGTTTCATTGGTAGTTACAGGTATTCAAAACTGGCTGTGGACTTCTTGCTTTTACCTTTTTATTATTAAACACGCTGCTTTAATATTTTACTTGTTGGAGTTAGCTTTAGGACGCCTGTTTTATATCGTATAAATAGAGAAAAATAGATAAAAAAGATAGATATATGGCCGATTTTGGCCGCCGCTGCAACAGGATGCTCACTTTGAACACTCAATGTTGTAGCCTGTGGCTTTGACATAGCAGCGAAAAATCTTTGACATTTTTCACATTTTTGGAAAAGAAGCCTGCTCGTACGCCCACAATAAAAACCTCACACGTTGTTTAGTCCCTGTCAGATCTTCTGAAAGTGCAGAGCAGTCCTCGGCGTTCACAAAAAACACACCCCGAGTGAAGAACAGTTTTTTGGACAAGATGACGATCGAAAACGTTGCTGTTCTCCCTTTCTCCAGATTCGCCTCAGCCGGGAGTTGTGCTCGGAGCTTTGGACGGAGCCTTTTCAAAACAACTCGGAGGAAAAACACCGAGGAGACTTGTTGCTTCAACGCGTTCGTGGTGTTTCTTTTCAACAACGCGTCCTCATCGAACTTTTGTGTAAGTAATTGTCTTTTATAAAACGTCTCCTACTTTCCCCCCAGCAGCAGTCTCCATGTTGTTACAGTAACTCGACAGAACAGGAGGGAAACGTTCACCTCAACTCATGTTATTGTTTATTAGCAAGACTCGACATTTGAACTTTAAAATGTCGATTTAAGTATTTTACATGCCTTCTCCCTTTACTTTAAATATTTTTAGTATTTCCGACTATAACGCGGCCACACTTTTAAATAGGTTAGTAAAGTGTGTGTGTGATTGCCTTTGTTTTAAATGGTACTGTCTCACTTCAAGTCCCTTTTTAAAAATTGAAGTTTTAATGTAGGAGTTTAATGCATTGGGATTCCTTTGTAAGTTTGCTTCAGCTTTTATTTAGGGTTTCCCCCATTGTTTTCAAACGCCCCCTCCCCTCACTACTTTGGGAAATGCATGGTCAGCTAAATCTGAAGTCCCCTGCAGTGTGTATGTGTATGTGTGTGTTCCAAAGTTTTACTCTCAAAGATGCCTTTTTCCACACATCCCTTAGTGGTTCTGTAATTTTCAGGCTCTGGGAGCCACATGTAACCTGAGTCTTTCAGTCACAACCCATTTTTTAACCGCTTTTACTTTACAAAAATAGTCCAGTTATATGTAATGCCTAAGTTGTCAGACTGAATAATTGAAAACTAAAAAAACATCCCTTCTTACATTGGCTAAGTGAAATATTCTTTTTTATTTTTAGTATTTATAGAAAATTTTGAAGTTGTCGTACACTGTTTTAAAATCAGAACATTAGAGATAAAATTATGTTTCCATCGAGGAACAAGTTGCAGTCTGCGGTGACACAAAATAAAAACAAGATGACTCTCGCGCAATAAAGAATCCCTGGAAAAACAGACAGCGACTTGGTTTCGTCTGGAAGACACTGTTACTAACATTACTTTACCAAATTACCAAATTTACCCCTGAGATCTACTGTTAGATTAGCACCCATGTTTTAAAAAACACTGTTTAACAGTAAGGGATGTGAAAAGAAAAAAACAAAAACTCTGGCATGGTACCAAGGTAAAATAACGTATGGGAAATGATGAGGCGGCTACTGTTTCCTCATGATGAAGCTTATTAATTCTTAAATATTACTCAACATTTTATGTTAATTCTTTATAATGGATACCTACATTTTATAGCACATAATATTACACACCACCAAATAAGTATATTTTATTATTTAGAAATTACTAAACAGTTTTTTGCAACCTTATGTTTTTTCTGCTTCTTGTCAGCACAACAATCTGGTTCTGTACTTGCATGTATTCTGTGTATACATTTAGTTTATTCAACCATTTTATATAGTTGTATAAAATTTCCAACAAGGGCAGAAAATACATCTTAGGAGCTACTGCCCCCCTTTTGGCACATGGTCAATCAATAACATTGTTTGAATGAACATATTTTCTTAACAGCTGGGTTTTCAGTCAGACTTTGGTAACACTCCTCTCCCACCTGTAACATACATTTCCTGCTTTACACTGTCAACGTTGACTTGTTTGAAATCTCTTTTGAAATTAGGCCTTGAGTTACAAGGCATACTGTTATTTGAATATTTATGCACATTTGTCAGTGCATTGCCTTCTCGGAGCAAAGCCTGTGAAAACTTGAAAAGGCAATGAAGACATGAAGTTTACAATCGGTGCTGATTCTTTGTTTGCTGCATTCTCCGATTCCTTTCTCCTCATGTTTTTTATTGTGAAAGCAGCTGGAGAGTGTAAATGTTTTCTGTAGTTCTCGCTTTTCATAGTGCGTAGTGGTCCTCTTTATCTCTTAGCAAACCATTCAATTGTTACTTTGTAGAATGAGACAAAAGAAAAAAGGACAAGTTTTTTGCTGAACAAATACAAATTATGTGCTCGAGTCGTTTACAGAAAACAGCCAGACTTAATCTTGGACTTGTAATGGTGTAAATCAGCTTAAACAAAAAAGGAGTAGAAATAAGTGCTTTGTTTTTTTTCTGCTTATGCAACCAGCAGACCAGTTGGAGGGAAGCCTGCATAACATTTGTGCAAGATCTGGAAGTTGTCTTTGTTTGCCATAGTGAAACTTAACTTCTGAAACCAGGAGTTTCCAAACTTCCTGGGGTTTTTTTTGAGGGGAGAGGAAGGGGGCAGAGCACAGTAGACTTTGTCCGGAGTTCTTGTTGGGGCTTTTACAGACATATTCACTATAAAAGAAAAACAGGAACTGACTTCTTTTAATCAGTACTTTAAATCAGTTGAGAATAAGGGTAGATACTTAAACATAAAAAAATTAAATATTGATATATTAGGGTGAGAGAGTATTGAACTGCTGTGTGTGTTAATTTACCTATTCCCTCACACAATCATGTAAGTGAAGGGCAGGGCTTGTCAAAAGCTAACTGTGAACTGTTAATGTTCAGAGGTCTTACATTTTAAGATTTGTTTTAGGATATTTTAAAATATGGTTATGAATCAAGGGATTTTCAGGGTAGTTTTTACTGACACAGTTTTTTTTACTTTTTCGGCACAGACATTAAATGAAATAAAATAGACTATAGTCACCATTTTATGGTGGCACCTGAAAATAGTGTAGTAAAAGATCTGAATGAATTAAGCGTTAGATAATGAATTGATGAAAACACTGAATGAATACACATTGTTTTTGGCCTCATAACTGTGTCACCTGTTCTAAAGGGAAGACAATGGCAATACTAAAAAAAGAAGTCCTTAATCTGTATAACAATGCTATTTTTAAGGTTTTTTTTTTTTTTTCTTAAAGTGATCGTCTCCAAAGGGAGCATTTGGAGTGACTGTGAGCTCCATGCAACAGGTGTTATATCATATTATTTTTTAAGATTATTTCTTTTATAAAATTATATATTTTATAATTGCATAATTTGGTATTAGTTTAAACAGTGCCGATGGTTTAGAATTATTAAGTTTATTAGGGTTAACTGAAAGATTAGATGTGTGAATTTTATTAGATCAAAACAGGCTTTTATTATGGTCCAAAGTCTGATACCAGTCAATTTCGAGCTCAATTACAGCATTTTTATTGAGTTAAAAAATATATTTACACCGATGAACTCTAACAGACAGCCACAGAGCACTTCAATGCTTGTGGTATACACACCTTACACATGAAAGACACAATGTTGATGTAAGAAACAAAGGCATCACCTGACTGAAAATACCATGTATGTAGAGTATGTGTAACGGGGCTCATTTGATCAGGGGAATTTCCACATATTAATTTTGTCTTTGTTATAAATTACATTATAAACCAAATGTAAATTTGAGTGTAAAAAATGTGTTTATATTGCTGTTGAATTTGTACTGATAGTGCGGGTAAAGGTGAATTGTAGTAATGGAAGAATCACATCAAACAGTATTCCTTGTGATCTGAGCCGGCTTAAAAAGAGGACACTCCTGCAGGCCTCCAAGCTGTGTGTGCCCTGAGGTGAACCCTGATCCAGAAAGGGAATTTTAGAGTATGTGCTGCTGCTGTAACTGCTGCTCGACAGTTTGACTAAGGCCCACCGAGGACAGTGGAGAGTGCCACCAAAAAGAAAAGCTGGCTTGAAGCCACTGACGTCATCTTTAGTAAATCTGTTTCAGTACTGCAGCCATAAAATGACTGCCAGCTACAGAATGCACTTTGGCCTCGTCAACTACCTCGGTAGTGGAGCACAATTTTTTTCCCCTCCATTTGCAAATCTAGTTACTTTCTGCAGCAGAAGCAGACACTCCCTATTCATTCATAAAGACATACACACTCATGTTTAGGGCTTTCCTGTGTTTAAATAAAGCTTCACTCTCCCTTTGAAGTTACACTACTTCAATATTATGGTCCTGTAATTTTTACCATATGGTAAACATTAGAGACTGGGAAGGAAAAACACATTCAGTCTATGTATCAAGCAGTTATTGTTCTAACCAGTTATTTCTGATGTATTTTTGTCCAATCAACTGTTAATATAGTGGGACATGTACTTTTATGTCCCACTTTTATCCTAATACGGAGTCAGATAAATGCCTGCCTAGTGATCCCTCACAGATAAAAAGCGGTACATACTCAATGAATCATTATATGAGGCAGTTTCTTTAACCACTATAAACATTTGAAGTTCTTACCCACAATGAAAGCAGGAAATGTGGGCTTCAACAACTTCCTGTCTCTGGTGGCCATAAGAGCTGTTGTGGCGTTTAGCTTCCCACTAGTGAAAAGAAACCAACGGGAACAAAGGCACACAGTCACTTACTGAAAGTGTCTATAATTTGGAGCTTGTATTCAAATGCTGGTTATCCAGGCTCTGTGCCACTGTATTCCCTGGTGGTTGTTAGTAATACATTTCCACAAGACCTTATATCAACGGTTGCTTTGTTTTATCAGCACTGTCTTTGTCCAGAAAGGGTTTCTGCCCTGAAGGTGTCCTGGATTCACATACAAACCTTTTATAACATCCCCAATACTGTACTGTAGTATTGTAGTATTTTATTTTATTTTTTATTTTTTTACAATTACTGTTTTCTGCCCTCATATCCTATTTATTTTTTTGGGAAAACCATTATATTTCAAGATGTAGAATGTTTTTCAACAAACCTATATTAGAGGTGTCACTATATCATCTATATTTGTCAGAGGGACAGAATTCTTCTGAACAGATACCTTGGGGCTGAACACTCAAAGTAAAATAGAATTCACATTTATAAATGTCAGGGATTACTGAAAATTATTTAAATCTCAGTTATTGTCTTTTTTAGTTGCCTAAATAATGGGGACCACACTGTGTTTTCTCTTTGAACCTCACAATTTTGGAATCCAGTTGCTGCCCAGAGTAGACACTTTGGTGGGCTGGATTCAGCCCGCAGGCCGCCAGTTGATGATCACTGCTTTAGTAAATGCAAAAACCAGCAGCTCACGTAGTTTCACTTTTCTCCTGTGATGTGGTTTCACTAAGATACTTTTAATGCCCCAGTGCATGGGTAGAGTTTGCTGTTGCAACATAATTGTTTCTCAGGAATAGGTGGAGCAAGTAACTACAATCCAAGTAATTCATCAAAGCAAGTTAATACCAAGTGTATGTAACAAATGCTTCACTAAATAAACACGGCTTTGCTGAAATTATAATCTGTTTTGTTTCACTGAATACTGTAACTCAGTACAGGATGATTTAGGGAGACGTTTTTCTGCCATTTAGAAAAAAAAATCAAATATGACTGAAGGGAAACATGTTAGCTTAGCACAGTATATGTATAATGTCTTTATTAATGATAACAATATTAGTGTGCCAAAGTGATCTAAATGTGAAAAATAGAGGTACAATTGAAGAAAGGTAGAAGGACAGATGTACTACACATCAGAGGAAAAACATTAAGAGAAGCTGATAAAAAGAGATGGAAGTAGACCTGAATCGGCAGAGACAAATGCAAATGGTGGCCTTCACGCTCATCACTGTGATTTGATTTTTCATGCCCATCCGCACGCGTCCTGAATGAGCCTGTGGCCAGCCCTCGGCCTGCACTGCTCTCATAACTGTCAGGAGATCCTTTATCTGACGGACCTTTATTTACAGCTTTAATTTCCTGAGCTTTATGTGTTCCGCTCCCACTACACGCCACTGTGACACGCCGAGGGTGTATGCTGTCTGGAATGTGCTGCAAATTTTTTTGATAGGCAAATGTCGTCCGATGCTTTCATTGCATTTTGCGTTTCAAGGCCTGAATTGTATCCACAGGAGTGGAGATTTTTGTCTCTTAGATTACACTTGATTCTGCCTCCGTTGTTCTGAGCGGAGGTCCTTCGCTGATGCATTTCTTCATCAGCTGCCGAAATATCTGATACTGTCCAGGTCATGTTGTTGCTACCTGTTTCTCAGTCTAAAGCAAGTTGACACAGCCTGTAAATCAATCCCGTTCCCTGGCAAACAAAGATTGATCACACAGCGGACTGATGCTTGCTGTGTGTTGGGACCCAGGCCTCAGATTTGAGTGGGATGATATCAGACAGATTCATGGCACCTAAGCCTGTCAGTTCAAAGAAGCATGAAATAAACACCAGACCATGGTCAATAAAGAAAAGCATCATTAAGGTTCTTCTAAGCTTGGTAGGTTTTTTTTTTTTTTTTTTTTACATGTATCAATAAACCAATTGTGAGGTTATTCCCATGTGTGTAATTTGTATGTATGCATACAGTCTCTGAGCATCTTTTAATATTTAATCAGTTATTTTGTCCAGAGAGTTCTTGCCTAGTTTGACGATGCGCAAATCAGTATGAAAATTATTGTGGTCATTTAAATGTTTCCCATAGTCTACATTTTTTCTTTTATAAATGGAATAGCAGCAGGTTAAGTGTGTGCTTTAAAGTTGTTTTTAATTAAAGGCTCATGTTTCTTCACTGCTTTTTTTATTTTAATTGAATTCAAATAGAAGCTGCATACCTTAGCTTTACCTTGAGGAGTAAATGTTTTTTTTTTAAATCTCAAAAGTATCTCATAGATTTGCAAATGTTTTATTTTTTGTGGGTTTTTTTTTTTGTAACCATCAAGGTCCTCAAACACCTGCTGTCAAAGACTTAATTTTGTAAACCAATTTTTTACCAAGGTAATTAATGTGTTTTAATCACAGAAAATAAATGGAATTTGAGAAATGCCTGGTATTGTAAATGTTCATAGTTACCTGTTGATCAAAACAGAATACTTTTGACATGGCTGTAGTAATTATGCAAAGCCAGCATCTGGCTTTGTAAAAGGCTGAAAACGTTGAGTTTTGAAATCACACGGTAATTATAGTTTTACACACGGTGGCCCTAACTACTGTGGGCCATTATAGGGTGCACAAAAGTCATTCACAGCATCATTATTGCACCCACTGTGATAATGGCACAAAAGAACTCCACATGGAAAATTACATTTGAGACCTCTCATCTGTTATTTCATTACCTTGCTCTCTCTGATGGGTGAAATAGGTTCTCTTAATTTAAGGAGCTGGATTCCTGCTTGCTGAGTGATTTATGTAATCTCACAGTAAGTGTAATTTCCCATTATGCCATGTCACAGCTACTCCTCTGCTTAGCTACCGCATTCATGTATTTCAGTGTAGACTATCCTTACCCTGCTTTTCACAAATAAGTCAATTTCTATGGTGTACGGCCCAAAGACAGAAATATGCAATTACCTGTTCTGCTGCAAGTGTGTCCATGGCTGACATTCATACATTCTTTTGACCAACATAATTAGTCTGCAGATTCTAAGGCACGGAGAGACCTTCTCTTCTGGCAGTGCTGCGAACCTGTTCATAATTTGTACTGGACAAAAAAAATTCTGAAAATCTGGTTAAGGTACAGGTTTCCTGCATCTGTTAAAGTCAGGTTTAATTACTTGACCTTTTCTAAAACAAAAATTAAATCCTGTTATATATTATATACTATATACAAAACATGTAATTTCAGTCTAGAGAGTGTGTTATCAGATGGATGTTTATTTAAATTTTAATTCTGGTGTCATTTCATCCTATTCCATGACTGGCGATAGTTCTGTCTAATTGGTGTTTGCTTTATTTAATAAACATGTCATATTGTACTTGAAGTGTAGTTTAGTAGTTTAGTTTTTTCACAGATAATCCATGCATTTAAATATTTGCCAACTTTATCATTTACATCATTATCATTTAAGATCTACATTTTGTAGAAATAGTTTGCCTGTGGAAATTGTATCACTCAGTCCTTTATATACTTCAGTCAGAAATGTATTCATGTTATTATAAGCTCCTCACAGTTTGTGATTTATGTTACTTTGCAGTTTATTAAATTCACATATTTATTGAAACGAAAAGACATCGGCACAGATTGTTGCAGGTGGAATAACCTTTAAAAACAAACAGGGTCTTTTCATTTAATTACATTGTTACATTCTTTACTGCATAATAGGATGGAATTTAACACATTTGATTTAAGGGGAATTCTGGGCCATACATCAATAAATGTTTGTGTGAAGGTGAACGGTGAATATGAAACAGTTGGTTCAGTGGTCTGGTTCTGGTGACCTGGCTTTATTGGCACTAGTTCACAAATTCTATCTCACATTGTCCAATAAATGTAGATTGCTTTAATGTACTTTGAATTCCAATTCAAATGCATTCCTACCTCTAATGTTAAACGTAGTAATAGAGACATGTTTGTTTTGTGAACATGTTAAAAAACTTGCATTGGAAAACACCAAGATATCTCTGTGAGGTCATGTCATTTTACAATTTTTAAAAACCCTCTCAAATTCATTGTTTGGATGTGATGGGGGTTTTATTTTTCCCAGAACCTTGTCTTGCTGTGAAAGCACAAGCTGGAAGTGATTACCAGCGCAGTTCATCATCGGGTTGGGATGAGAGGAGTGCGAATTTCAGTCTTTTAGTGGTTGAAATGGGATTTTTGTTCCCTCCTCCCGCATCAGTTTGTGAGTTAGTTCTGCAGTGTCAGCAGTTACCACACAAAAACAGAATTCAGTGAAAACTCTTTGCTTTCTGGGCTTTTTTCCCCAACAGCTTGCTCCACCCCCCTTTCCTCTGATGAACTGACATTGCTGGAAGAAACATATGCCACCATTCCCACTTCCTAACAGCTTTTGTTGCTTGAATATGATTTTGCTCAGCCAGGCAGCAGTTGTCTACACAAAGCTGAGAGTAATTAATAATGTATTTTGTTAGAAGTCAAATATTAAGCTGCTGTTTATTTTAAATAGAAAGTCAATGTTCAAGACAATATCCACTTGCAGCTTCACAGGAACTGTGTAGATTACTTAATGTTGAAATTGTAGCCTCTTTGTGTCTGGTCCTGACTTGATGAATTGAAAACTACAGGGACAGTAGGAGTGCTACTCAGAGTTGAGTGCAAGTAAAGCTTTGTGTCAGGGCAGTTTAATTTTACACCAGAAGAGTGGAATTGTCACCTTATGTCTCGTGTAGTTTAAATTGCCTTTGCAGTGACAGCAGAACAGCAGCATGCCAACAGCAACAGCTGGAGTCCTTCATTCACTGTGCACTCTGGATATTTTCAGCCACAGAGCTGCAATGCACTCAGGAACATTTGCCATGGGCCAATATATAATTGTGTCCTTTCAAGTGTATGGAAAAAGGCGCAAGGCCTAACGTAACACCCAGCCGCCCGCTCAGAGAGTTTTCTGGTAGCACTGACCATGTAGATTTATACTCACACCTTTAAGATTGCAGTAAACAAATATTTTTTTTGGCCCTCAAAGCACAACCATCAGAAGAATTCATCTTACCAATATTGTAAGACAGGGATCTCAAACCCATGGCCAGGGGGCAACTCAAAGACTAACTGAAGGTTCTATATTTGTTAGCTGCAGACTGATTCACACATTGTGGTTCTTGTCGTTGGCTGCTGTCAATTATTTTAGTTTCTTTTTTATGTTGTTTATGTTGTTGATGTTTTTATGACACACAAAGTTGTCTAACTATTAGATAATGAATAATGTCAACAGCCTACTGTAGCGATGGAATGGAAAGTTGTTCAGCAAAAATATTCCACAACACATGCTAATAATTCCATATCTTTACCTGTTTTAAGAAGATTTTCTGTTTTGTACCCTGGTCTGCGTCACAGGCAACAGCTTCAGTTTTTATTTTAAAACCACTGTGTACTCTGCTGGTGTCTGATCAGAGAAAATTGGTATCATTAGTAGCTTTGTCCGTGTCACAGCACAACAGCAGTGTAAGCTTTTTTAAACTGTGTTACAATAATAGGTATTTGGTGTTTATTTCATTAATAGTGCCATAGAAAGGACTAACTATAAGGTTAGTTTTATGTAATTCTCCTTTATAAAACGCCCATAATAGTGTAGTGCAATGGTGAGGATGTGGGTGTGGCAAACACTGTCCTTCAAAACTCTTTTAGCTCTAGGACAAATTAGCAACTTTTGGGAGAATTGTTCTTTCACACTTTTTGCAGCCTGTGAAAACGGAGAACAAAGGCATTGAAATGAACAAATCTTCAGTTGAGCTGTAAATTGATTTTAGTGAAAGGTCATAGAGGGAGCACCTAATCTCTTTATGATTCTTTTTTAAATTCTGGAGTGGTTTTATAAGTAATCATCCGGTATTGTCATCAGGAGATCACTGGTTTGGAAATCCTACATTTATCAAAATTGTAATACATTTATAATCATCAAATATGATTTTTTCCTTGCTCTGTTATTACAGAAGAGGATTAGGATCATGTTACTTTCTTGGTTTAAATGAGATCAGCAGCAGTAACTGATGATTCCGACTATGTTGACCTGCTCGTCGTCATTATCATTATTTCCTTAATTTTTTTTCTGCACATGGTAACAGCCTGGATGCATGTGTCTATTTGGGAATTACAGGTCTCTCCTTAGTCGGCTCCAGGCTTTAGCTTGGAGACTCAACCGCCACCATTGATCCCAGCAGCTGGAGCGGCAGCGAGAGTCCTGCCGAGGACCTGGAGAGGATGAGCGACTCGGCAGACAAGCCCGTAGACAATGATGCTGAAGGAGTGTGGAGTCCTGACATCGAGCAGAGCTTCCAAGAAGCGTTGGCAATCTATCCTCCATGTGGTCGCAGGAAAATCATCCTCTCAGATGAGGGAAAGATGTATGGTGAGTAGAGGAGGAACATTTTAAATTATGTTGTGTGTAGTATGTTGTCTCATGGTTTTTTACTGTTTGTTGTCTCAATTTTAACCATGGAAAATAAAAAAAAAACAACCATTTTTTAAGACATCTACAATCTTCATGGTCACTCACTGCAAATCTGAAAAAGAAAAATTAAAATACAAAAATGGACATCATTTATAAAAAGGGATTATTACAGGATTACCTAGAGTAAATAACTACTGGCAGACAGGCATTTTTTATTTTTCATACAACTACTATTCTATTTAACAGAAGTGCAACTTTATAAGTGAAGCAGCATGAACTATTAGTCGGTAGCAGATGGTACCACGACTGCCACCAGCTGTGCCCCCTCTCCTCCCACCATTTTCCCCAATTCCTGGCTGGGTGATGTCATGGAAAGAGAGAATATTTTCTCTGCGTGGTTTTGGACTGTCTTGCAGCCTGTCAGTGTCAAGTGAAAGCAGAAAGCCCCACAGAGCCTGTGCTTGCAGCTGTTGTGTGACCTCTCCAGCCAAACAAAATGTAAATTCTAGTCGTTGGAGCAAAAACCCTCACTTGCCACTTCAAAGATGTGAGCACGGTGAATGGGACCCTGCCCATGTTCTCCGGCTCCAAATTTTCTGGTCTCCATACAGACCACATTGCCTGAGACCCTGCTCCACTGCTGTGGTTTAAATCATGACCAATTATTGTTCTGAATTAGAAATGAACCACACAGCTGGTGGTTACACACTGGATATTCCCAATACGATGTAAATATTTAGCCTTTTTTTAGAAGGTTATTCACACAAAACAGCATATGGTGTAAAATCTTCCCAATAATGTCCTACACTCAAAGGGATGATTGGTGCAAAAGTGCATCCTCATAAATTAACTTAAAAAAAAAGAAAATGAATCACAAAAAACGTATGCTCTTCTGTTGTGTTGAGTACATTTTCAACTCTGAGGCAGTATAGACATCCTGTCAGATGTGTTCTGTATCCGGTTACATACTCTCTCCTTAGAGCACAGTCCTCTGTCTTGGCGTCTGGAGTTAAAACTGTATGGTAGAAAACAAATATAGGTTTAATAACATAACATGAGTTAAGGTATTGAAATAATGCCTTATGTTTATAATATTGGTGACATTTTCTTCTACAGAGCTGCGTTTGCAGTTCATTTTGACAGAACAGCTTTGAATAATAATGTAGATTTTCTCTGTCAATGCCAGTCTTACAAGGTCCAAAAGACTTAGCTTATTATGTCACAGGTGTATCTTTTTTATTTGCACACCAAAAAACAGCAGTCAGTAATACTGAAAGTAACAATGTACGAGGACCTATAAAATAACCAGAAAAATCCCAATGGTAGTTTATCATATATTTTTTAATGGCTATAAATGTGACCACTTTAGAGGTAAAAAGAAAACACATTGTTGGAACAATTTTGAAGAATGTTTGAAATCTTGCACATGTAAGTTCAACGTGTATGGCCTGTTTGAAAAATACCTATTTGTGATATTTTTTCTTTTTTACCCATTATTCAGTTATTTTACTGCACCTTAGAAAATATAACAATTCATTATAAACAAACAGAATTTATCAATTTAAAAACATAATACTAACACAATATTGTATGCAGCTTTTGAGTATAGTATGAATTTTCTATCAGTAGAACTAACTGTAGAACTCTGTAAAATGACATCAGTGTTAAACAAGTCCTACAAGCTAAAAAAAACCTGTCTTGTAGTGATTTGTTTTTAAAGAATTTTGTTAACAACTGATGGTGGTTAACCAAGGATGAAGTGAACCATATATAACACTCAGAGATGATGACACAAAACACATTCTTATGGCATCTGTGCTGGAAGTTGTCTACAAGGAGACAGGTATTTTGTAGGTGACACACTCTGGGGAAGGCATAGTGCTCAATACAGCGAGCTCATCACAAGAGGAGCCGCCCTGAGTGCCCTTAAGCCCTTTGTTATCATGGGGTAGAGTGTAGTTAATTAGCAACAGTCTCTATAGCAACTGTGTTGCACCACAAAACATTTTCTAATTTCTGCTTCTTAGCTTATTGTTGTGTTTACCAGAAGTGTTTTGGATCCATTGAGTCCAGAGTCGGCTGGCGGTGTGCCATTCTCTGAGGCTAATTGTGACTGCTGTGGAAAACGCCACATACATAGGTTGTGTCGCTCGGCTTTGCCTCATCCCCTGAGTTTTGAATTGAAAAGTAGAGGTAAATGAAGGACAATGGTCCTTAGCCAGAGACCTTAGACTCTGCACTTGCATAATTCACCTGCTGTGCTGGGCAGCATTCATTTATCCCAGAAATGGGGTTGATAAGTGAAACTGCACGTTTTACTAAAACTGTATGTTTATTCATTGAGTTATGTATTTGTACTTGCCCCACAAGCTAAATGACAGCAGTGAGTTTTATTTTTGATATTCCATTACAAAATTGACTGGATTTCATGCATGCATTTGTTTTTTCAAATAAATATGTTCATTTTTGAATTTTGGCATGGTTGGCTCCACTGTAACCATAATTATAGTGTTTTATGTTTACACTTTGTAAGTCCATTGGTTAAATACAATGACAGTGAAGGTAATTTTCACATAAAATACAAGTTATATTTCCCTTTTATTATATTTTAAACTATTACTACTTCTACTTTCTTACTTTTGTTATTTGATATATTATTAATTGTAATCACACTCCAAATGTGTATGTAATTATATTATTATTTAAACAAAATACATACAACCCCCCCCCCCCATATATTCCTGCCTGAGATACACAGGAAGTGCTGGCCTCTGTCCACACATGACTTCTGTTGTATAGTCTTTCCTGATACTGTTCTGCAGTTTGCCCTGCCAACTCCTCAGTGATCCAACCTGGACCCCTCCTGTGGGAACTAAGTGGCACTTGGTTTGCAGAGATGCCAAGGATGAGTTAGATATAATGAGCAGCCCTGGCTTGCCCCTGATGGCCCAGCACTGTGCTCCTCTGGGTCTTATCTCATTGGGCTGAGCACACTATGCGATGCAGCAAGCAGCTCTGATCCTTCCCGCTGGGCAGTTAATGAGGAATTCTGGGATCAGCTC
>NW_007585110.1:302938-330916 GCF_000523025.1 Cynoglossus semilaevis | reverse complement strand
TGTGAGGAGCTTCATTGCAAGAGAGACATCACACACCTTCGGAATAATCCTTCATTTGTTCACTTGCTATTGTCAGAGCGAGGCAAATGTGTTTTCACGCACATGGTAGTGTAAAGGTCCAATTATTTTGTCTTTCTCAAAAATAGGAAATTCTCACTAGTGTAAATAGTGCTGACATTTAGATCACAAAGATGGAAATAAGTCATGTGGACTATGCTATATAGATTTCAAGGTGGAATTAGCAGGAACTAGATATCTATCACACATTTGAAAATATCTTAAAAATTTGCAGATAGAAAAATATTTATTCTTGCTTTTTCTTTTTTCATTATTTTGCAAAACAATGAAATGTATTTATCATCAAATGCTTTCCTCATGATGTATGGGCATGCTCCATGAATTGTGTCAACGTACTCTCCGTACTTTTTGCTGATGGTTCCAAAAATTAGTTTCAGTGCCGTCCAAACTCATTCTATCTTGATAATATTCAGTGTCGGTGCAGTAGGCATCAGTAGACTGGCATTCAATTAAACCAAAGTCAACGTAAAATCTGAATTTCACTTTTCCCAGGCTGTGAGAAAAGAAAATGAATACATTTGTTTGGTTGCTGCACAGCAGTATTAACGCTGACAAGCCTGTAGTTTTCTTTTCAGTGAGTAGATTTTAGTACTAACTTGTGACCATGGTGTTTATAAGTGAGCACATGCTGTTGCTTATGTCAGAGATTTCAGTCTCCTGACCTCATGTTGCCTGGGCTTCAAGCCTCACAGGGCTTTTCATCATAGTGGAGGGGCTAAAAGCACTAGAAGCTCTGATACCAAATCTTATGTAAAGAAATGTTATAATTTAAAATTAAAAGATAGAACACCAACTTGTTTGATGATGTTACTGGAGTGCTTGGCTTGTATTTCCAGACTTACAGTGAAATGAAAATGGACAACCTGATTTAAAGACGTGCTGAAGTGTTAGCAGTGAGTGTTATGGCAGCAGCCTGAGGTTCGCTGCATGTCTGAATCACTAGAACGCGGGGTGTGTCTCTGCTCTGAGGACTGTAGGTCCTCTGAGTCAGCCGTCTGGTTTCAGGTTGCACGTTTGTGATTGGCTGTTTTTGTTTGACTGATACACAGTGAATAAGTCAAAGCATTTTAAAGATGCAGCGACTGTCTTTATGCTCTCTCCAAGACAAGTCATCAGTCCTGTTGTTGATCACACCATATTCCATTGATGAAACACTTTTGAGGGTATTATTTTGTGTAATCAGCATATGAATGGAATGTGAATACCAGTGCTTTTCTCTCAATCAGTGCCCGGGGATTTCAGTTCAGTGCTAAATATTTGTCTTTTTTTCATTTTTCATTTTTTTCCCCATACATTATAAAGAAATAGTAAAAAAAAAGACCATAAACATTGAACATATAGTGACATGGACAGAAGGATGATTCCGAAATGCTGTGACCTTATTTTTTTTTTAATTCATAAATTGTATGTTTTTATATATATTTATAGTTGCAAGTGATTCATAATTATAGTATAGTACAGCGATTCCCAAACTTTTCCATTTAGAGGCCTACCAAACAACATTAGCTTCTGGCCAGGGACCCCCTTTGAAACCTACAGACAATGCTGCAAAATATGCTAAAAACAATTAGCTTTTTGAACGTTATTTTTTTACTTTTATTCACTATTCAATAATTTTAACATATGTTTAGCACAAGATAATTATTAATGAACCTGCACTAGCTAGCTACACGCTAGCTTGAGGAGCACAGCAGCTTGGTGACAGGCAGAAACCACCAGGTCTGCAGAGATTGTGTTGTCGTCATGCCGATGTTGCAGCAGTCACATAAGGGGTGTTCAGATAACATTGGAAACCTGAGAATTCGATGATGATGGCATTTCACGTGCTGTACGGTTCAGGGCAATTGGTTATAAAAGAAAATGCCACCTGGTGGCTCCCATTTTAAAAACCACTGGTATAGCAGTGAGTATTATAGGTATTTTGTTATTTCACACATACATACATTAGGTATTTACAACATTGTCCTTAACATTCTTGTCCACCTTTCAGACAATAATCTTGAGCCTTCTATGGTCACAAAGTTTGACTTTTCATTTATACCTACTGGTCAGAGCCTACATGTCGTTGTACTTAGAAGCTGGATTGATCCTAAGAGATTGAAAATATTGATTTTACTCAGTGTCCCACTTTGTTGCTAAAGAGGGAGGGTGGGTGGGGGGCACACTTTGCTGACTGTTAACACCAATGTTCACGCATTGGACCTGCCACAAAACCAGTTCCTCAGGAGGCTCATAATTACAGGCGTCCTTTCAGATTAGTTCAACAGCTTGGCCAACTGTGGCTGTACTCCCTGGTCATTTATTTCATCCATTTCCCCTTCCTGAGAGACACACCTCGATACAATGACCAGGGCAGCCTCCACAATAATGTATGTCATGATAGACACAGTGGCTCCTAATTGATAGAGTGATTCAGACAAGTGTTGGCTGTGCAAATTGATCCCCTGTGTGCTTATGGCACAGAGTTGAGGCTAACAGGTTTCAGCTTTGGCCTTGTTGGAAAGACGTAGAGTGGAGAGAGAGGAAATAGAATGAGCTGGAACTGCTGAGTGATAAAGAGGCTGTCTTTGCCTCCTCAGCTCTGTCTAAATGTAGGCCCAGTTCAACAGAGGTTGTGCTGCTGTAATCCTCTCAGTGTCTCCAACAAGGCTCAGGTTAGTGACCTGCTGCTTTGTGATGTCTTGTAAGATTTTGAGAACACCTCACCTTTAATCCCCCGCTGTTCAACTAACACATTAGCTCAACTGCTCATGACCCAGCCCGAGCTATAAAAACCTTTTATCCAGCTCAATAAGGTCATTTGAAGTTAAGTATTGATTTCTTTTGATGTACAGAAAAAAGATTCGGGTTTTAAAGAACTGTTAGTTACAGTCTCATGTTGTACCTAAAGAAAACTTGAAATGGATTTTAAAAAAACAGGTATGATTTTTTTTTACTATCATTGATTAAAGGGGTAGTCCTATTATACAGTATATGTAGATTTTTAGATGTTCCAAAACCTTGTCATATATGTAAATGCATTCCATGAGGAGCACCAAAATACAATTTCATTTAATATGCAGTCAAATGTGGTTTGGTTGTAATTTGTTTTACTTTAGGTATTTCTTTAGCTAAAGGTAAACTACTCAGTTATTTTAAAGTTTATATTTACATTTACAGAGCTCATTGTTTACCTGCAGGGGTTTGCTGTTATAGTTACACCAATACAGATAAGTGATAATTATCCGGTCCTTATAGCAGACACTCCATTTCATGTTCTTAGCTTTGGTGCTAGTTACAGCTGCGGGGGTTACAGCTTCTTCATACTCACTTAGTACAGCTTTTTAGCCTCTTGAACTGTTGGCTGGGCAAATACTGCAAATGCCAACACTGTTCTTGTCCTGTAACTTGATAAGACTTGCAAAGGCATGTTGTCTTAGCTTTGGCTTAGTGTTTTAAGCCTAAATGTAATGGGCAGTATTGTCTGCTCAGTTAGGAAAGCTTGCTGAATTCATCATCCAATGTATCAACTTGAATTACACTATTATCTAGTTAAAGTTAATATATTAATGGTTGATAACTTATTTTCTACAGATAACATTTTGCATCCTGAGTTGCTGTGAAATTAGTTGTATTGTAAGGGATTATGATTAAACATCTTAACAGTCTTCTCCTTAAAAGCCACTTTTATAATAATAATTTAAAAAAAGGAGAAGTGTTTATGTAGCATGTAGTTACCATGATTTCACATATGGTATGTGAAAAGACATTGTAAGAAGGAGTCATCCTTAAATATCATAATTTTACAAAACCATAAGTTGATTCAGCTAAAATCAAAACCCACTTATTGTCTTGGCTGTGTTTCTCATGCTTATAAATAAATAAGCCTGGCTTAATTGTAGGTCCTATTTATTTTTTATGTCCCTGCCTCACTTGTCTGAATGAAAACTCATTAGCTGTTTCCTGTGAATGTGGGGAGGAACCAACCATGTGCATGCGAGGCCAGAAGTAAAAGAGCCAGTAAAAATGAAAAGACTGCCATGTAATTATCACATGTTGTGAGTTAAAGTTGAAAGCCTTGGATAGTATTCACACCACATATACATTTCTAAAATAGTGTTTTCTTTTTTTTCAGCAGTACCCTTTTCTATAATTTGTTTCTTTGGAGTAATAAGACTGAGTTTTAGGCTATACTCAAAAGAAGAACAATTAAAAAAAAATATATATATATATGTGTGTGTGTGTGTGTGGGTGTGTGTATGTATGTATATGTATATTTGTCAACCTGCAGGTGTTTGTATGTATGAAAGTAGTTAAAGTGGAGGGATTTTTAATGTGTTTAAGATGACGGTGCTGTTTTTTTAAACATCAAGCGGTCTTGAAGTCTCTCTCGTGGATCCAGCCTGACGTTAGACACCACAAATAGAGGAAGTTGCTATACTTGTGTCAAGAAGACGGATTAGTGTTGTAGATGTTGAAGGTAGTAATCAAATTTTTTGTATTCTTTATATAAATATATTTTATATATTGTATATGTATACATACGTGCAAACTGATTTGTGAAATTAATCAGTTTGAAATGAACTCTTTCTACACATGGGTAGAATCATGTTCACTGTGAAGACAGTAATTTCCACACAAACTAACACATACTGTGGAAAAGAGTATTAATGTTCCACCAAACTTTAAGCCTAAAATATCATGTCAACGCCCAGCGTTTGTTTATGATGCTAACCAACTTAAGTTCAAATGGACCAGAAGTTGAAGCCTCCGCTGGATGAAATGGCATTCTATGCTCCTGCAGTACACATACAAAAAAATGTTTGTCATTGTTTTCATGTGTGTAAAAGTGTTAACATTTGTAATCATAATAATTGTAATTTAATCGTAAACAAATAGAATTAATGTGATTCACTAACAAAAAAAAATTCCAATTGGTATATCTGATTTTTTTTGTCATATGAATCAACATTGATTTATCTTAATTAGTCAAGATTGATTGTGTTTAAACCACAGCTACAGCCAATGCTGTGATTCATCAAATTAAAATTGTATTTGTTTGACAGCCCCAGTATTAGTTTGCACAACTGATTTAAATATTATTCAGTCTTATTCTTATTCGGACTGTCATTTATTCCTGTAAATGTCAAAAAACATCAATAGACGTTAAAGTTAAAGAAATGACAGGAGATTTCATTTTACTTTGAGAAGGAACATTGCCCTATTTCCTGCAAGTCACAAGTCACAGCATTTGTGCTCGGCATGGTGTTACATTCCCATTGATAGCACAACCAGCAGGCTTCCAACCTAGAGCTGCTTTTCCCAAAACCTGCACAGGACGGATGCCTTTATATTGTTTGATTCTTTTGTGATGCAAATGTCTGACTGAGACCCTGGAGTCATCTATTACACATGACAGGAAAGCTTGGGCTTTTGTGTTGATGTTCATGTGTAAACCAGAGGGAAAGGTTTCAACCACAATGAAATTAAAATGTATCCATGTGTTGTATCAAATTACCTTTTAAAAGCTTCAACTAGATTTCAACATGTTCAAATAGCAAAGTGTGAAAAACAAAATATTTAATTAGAAATTTCAAGGTCGCATTTCACAAGCTTGACCCAGAAAATATTTTTTATTTACTTTTCTTGATAATTAGGTTAACACGTTCGATTTGACTACGAGGGTCTACTGTGGGCCAATATTTAGTATCAGAAGTAAAATTTGTCTAATTTTCATGTTTATTACAGCACACAAAAATGTCTTAAATTGAAAATATACTTGGTTGCTGCACAATGTAACTACCTTCAATCACTGTACATATCAGTTACTGATCTTGAGTTGTCAAGTATTAAAATGTACATAGCGTTGCTATATCTTCCTGTAGCGTGTATCGTTTATATGGCGATAGGCCTGTTTGGTAGAAGCCACACAATCTGTTGACTGAATTTTCGGCAGCATTAAGCTCAGAGTGCAGGGCAGGATGTGACTTTGGTTGTGTCTACAATAGGAAATTGTGCTTTTACAGGAAACTGATGCTTGTAATGAGACGAAAATAATGGAATGGACAGAGTAGAGAACTATTGTTCTTGCTGCATTAATGATGCCGGTGAAACTGTTCATGTTTCATTACATAAATAGTTTTTACACAGAAATACAAAGGCATATGTACAAAACATATTTACCTAAAATTTAAATATTTTCTTCGAAATCAAAGTCAAACTCATGATCGCAGCTGAAAATAATACTGTACAAGCAATGGGTGGTGGGATTGATCTAAGCACACATGAGATGTTAACTGAATTACTCCATTCAAACATAGAGCATAAATGGCTATTAACAAGTAAGTACAGTGCAGTTTGACAGAAATACACTGATGCTAAAGACAATGGAAGTGAAGCATCTATTTTCAACCAAATACATAAAGGTGATTTGTAAATTTAAAAAAAAAAAGATGGGCTCCACTGCTAAAATCTGGTTCTGCAATTCAAAGTAAAAAGAAATCTAGTCTACATTTATAGTTGGACCATTGTTTTGCCCATTAGTCATCATAAAGTACTGGAGCTTATCAATGCTAATTTGATTTTACCTTCCATGCATCTATTCTTTCTTGATTTATTGTAAGGTTTGATGACCTCATAATTTTAGGTTTTTAATGCAAATTACATTTTTGTGTATTAAAATGAGGATATATTTGTAAACATAATCATATAAGAATAATTTCAGAATATTAGCGTATTCTTGGACGGTGTTGGACACTGAAAACCAGATTTTATCTAGTCATTGACAAAAATGTGACGTGTAGTTAGTTTTAGGCTCAGTGCAGAAATACACCGGTTTGTTATTGTGTCACCCGATCTGGTTGGTCCACATTGAACAATCATCTGCTGTTCACAACAGATGAGTTCCAAAATGGATAGTGAAGGCCAAATTGAATTTCTGACTGAATGAAGAATCATCCACTAAGAGGAAGTTGAGTCTCATTGTGAAAGCCGCGACTGGAGGCCTGTTCATATGTTGCAGATCCAACAAACGACAAAATTTAAATTGGAGTAGTGTTTACTCGACCAGGTTAAGTAAATACTCAAGATGCTAAACGGTAACAAGTCCTGCTCTTTTTATGAGAGATAAAAGAGAGGTTGGGTAAGAAGGGACAACACATATGGCTGTACGTTCATTAACACTGGTTATAACTGCTTTCAATGATACCAGTTGAGCTTGTGGTCCAACTATATTAATAAGGCATCATAAGGATTAATAAGGCATCATAAGGATTAATAAGGCATTATTAGGGAAAAGAAAGTGGAACATTTAAGAATCTTTAAGAAACAACTAGCAGAGCAACTTCTGACTTGGTAACAACGGTCAGACCTAAACCATAATTAATAAAAAAAAATAATGAAATAAAAATGGAAAATAATAAAGTCAGGGTAAATGTCTAAATCCTGTTAATTCTAAACAGTAACACATTTTCAAAAAAATATAAGTGCATAGTTAACCCAGAAAAAAACAAAACAAACAATGCTAGTCCACTTGAACCCACAGAGCTTTTTTCTTTCCTGGTTGAAAAGAATAAATAATTCAACAGCGAGCAGGCTTTCTGCTGCCCATTTGTGTGCTTTGATCTGCGATTCAGGAGTTTGTTTGCATGAATGCCTGTATTGTAATGTCATGTTCCCATTGTGTGAATTATTAAAAACACTGCAGCTTCTTCCATGCCTTGACACTACACCTGATGAAGTAAACACAGATACACTGAATGGAGGCTGGTTAACATCGTGCCTCCCCACAAATGGAGATGTTATTTTGAGCTCGTGTGACAGGGCTCGTTTAAGTCGGCCTCACCTGCATCGTTAGTGAGAAAACATCGTAAGCGACAACCTTTAACAAATCTCACATCGACTGCAGCCCCTCCCATCTCTACCATACTGATTGGATAAATACACGTGTATGTGTGGCAGGCGGCCAGATGCTGTAGTGACTGCATATTTATGACAGGTATATGTTTTAAATGATTGATCAAAATTGTAATGATATGACCCAAGCTTTTTAACATTAAAATTGCTGAGCTTCAAACAGGCATCTGATTCTCCAAGTAAACAAAAACAAACACTGTAAACTGTAGGCTGCACAGAGCCAGTAATATGCTATTGGGATAGCATACTGTGACTGACTTGAACTGTGATCCAAATGTTTAAGATGTCTTCCTTCTGGTGTACCGGAAAGTTAATGGTGCCAAAAAAGTAGCTTCTTATGGAAGCTGCTATATGTAGTTCACTTCAACAGGAACATTGGTGCACAAGCCTAATGTTTCCTCCACTTTTCATACTTAATGATGCCTCCATGCAAACAGTAGAGGCAGGTGAATATTTAGTTCTTTCATCTCTCAGAGCTTTGGTCATGTGACCCAGCCCTTTCTCTGAGGTGCAACCACTGAGAGAAAAATGTCTTTTCTTCTGATTCCCGAGGACGCAGCTTATTAGCACAGTCCCATTGTGTCACAGTAAAAGGAAGCCCATTAATTACCAATGAAGTGAATGTAGAAAAATGTTGCATTATATCCAGGGTTTCAAATGCATTTCACAGACAAGAAGAACATATCCATGCCACTGGTCTCCTCCTTTCCTATAATTTGCGTAATAGTTTTTGCTTGGCAGTTATTACTGTCTGTTATTACCATATGAAAGAGCTAATCCGGGGTCATGTGCACCGCTGCAGCAATGAGAGTAGAGCTGAGGGCAGAAGAATGTTTAGAGCTGTTGCTAATTGGAAGTCTCTATAAAGCGTCAATTTTAATTAAGTCTGAACTGTCCTGTTTTTAACCCAATATATTCAGGTACCATTATTTTCTGTAATAGTATGAAAAGACCAGGCCTGTTTCCTTTGTTGGCTTCAGGCTTTGAAGAGAGTAAAATTGAATTAGATCAGTTGGAACAGCTGTGCTGGTGCTGCCAGTTTTTTTTTTTCATGCTCACGTTCAATAATTCCTTGGGTAAATGGATCTGGTTCATGTAGACAATGTACACATTTTCTGTTTTGCACTTATCGATTTAATGAAGTGACTCTATAGGCAGCATTACTTTACCTTAAACCATTGCTGTCCTTTTCCTCTCAACCAGGTCGAAATGAGCTGATAGCACGGTATATCAAGCTTCGGACTGGGAAGACGAGGACCCGAAAGCAGGTAAGAAAAGATAGACATTTTTTGATTGATCTCATGTCAAAGTGCGGTTGGAGTGTGTGCACATGGTTGCATTTGTTTGTGAGTGGAGAGCAACAGAGATAGACAAAAACAAACACAGCTATTGGACGAGAGACTGATTGCTGATGCCTGAATACATCAGTCTTTGTAATATACTGTACATTTGAAGTACAGTTTTCTGCATTTGTCAATAAAGGCTCAAGAAATATATTGTCATGTGAGAAGAGAAAAGTGCAACAGTGCTAGAAAACCTCCTCATGACTACATGATTGTGGTCATTACTTTGCTGACCAGTAGAGGCCTTTATGAATACAAATGAATAATGGTCTAATCAATAGGAGTTGTTGAGAGATCTGAGAGGGCACATCACCGCCGTCTGCAACACCACATATCACTAGTCTACCACAGAGTTCACCTAAGGCATGTTTAATCAAAGTGTTGGCAATTTATTCGTCAGTGTAGCATCATCAGTCAGGGTCAAAGAGCAAGTTGGAAAATGAACATTTTTTGTAGCGTTGAGATATATTTCGTATTATTTTAAGTCCAATTTAATTACGGACGTAACAATGCATTATTAGTGGATTAAAAATCAATATAAATTCTGACATTTTCCATTGGTTGAAACAAAAAACGAATGGCACGTCACAGCACAAAGAGTAGGGTGTGTTATCTCAAAATATCAGTGGTCATACCGCACAGTAGATGCTGCTTTGCGCCTTAAACCAAGATGCCAGATCCCTACGTAGCCTAAGTGACATTCAGGTGTTCAAACAGTATGTGGGAAGAATTAGTATGTACTGTTTTTATAATAGTATATACTTTTAATTGAATATTGAAATAAAACATTCAGCTAACGCTCAGCTCTCTGTTGAGTTATCTGTTGGTTTCTTACGTAACATACATAAAACATATAGTAATACATTAACCCTATGTCAGTGTGTGTTACCGAAATGTCACTGACAAAGAAACCCCACAGGAGACCCACAGGAGTCACACTTACTGATGAGTAACCAGTGCAGTCGCTGTTGTATTTTCAAATCTGTCTGAATGTGAGTTGATGGCATGTGGTGTTTTGTCAGTGTCTCTGCAGGTTTTGCAGGGACCTTGTTTTTTTTTTTCAATTTTGTACCTTTACAATGATGGACATGATCAGGACAGGCTTCAGTAACATCTGACTGATAAAGTTATAACAGTGATAAATAAGCCTGTGCCTTGTGTGTGTATATGTATATGTGTGCCTGCAGGCCTGTGTGTGTGTTTTTGTGAGTGTGCGAGAGAATAGATCAATCGGGACCAAAACAAGCCATGTGTTTTCTCTGTCACTTTCTTTCACAACACAGAATCAAATGGAAAAACAAACAGCTGAACTTGCAGCTGCTGCCTTAAACAAATACCTCCATATTAGGGTTTATTTTGATTAATATGAGGCTAACCTTCTTTAAGAGGAGCAGAAAAATACACACAGTTATTCACAAACATGTTTGTTCATTTAAAGTTGCAGTTACCCACACATTTAGAGTAATAATTTTATTCGTATTTACTTAAATTTAAAATGTATGCAGATCACTTATGCTTATTTTTATTAAGTTTCTTCATTACCCCAGATAAGAGCTTATCAAGATCAAGTTGTTTTAATGTCAGCCCTAATCACATTTAAGTCTTTCAGTTTTAATGATAACTGAAGGCTTTTGTAAAAATGTTGTGGTGCAATAAATATCTAACATAAAAAATTATCCATCTGATGTTGTCAAATCTCAACTAAAAATATTGTCTTGCCTTTCACATGCCAAATGTTAAAAAAGTTAAGTGTGTACTGCTGTATCGTTAGACTCCCAAATACTTGTGAATTGTGTCAATGTTGGTGATATGCCTCAGTGTTTCATAAGAACATGTTAGGAGTTGATTCTCAGTCAGCTCAGTGCTGGTCACGTTTGTTTGCTCTTAATGTGCTAAAGAGACATGCATCCTCCTTAATCAGCTCACTTAAACCACACACGGCCTAATGACTGACTGGCTGATATTGTGGTGTGTGGTTTGGACATGCCTCCGTTTGGAACCTGACTTTTTTTTTTCCTTTTACACACACATACTGGTGTGATACACCTTTTGGTTTCTCTTGTGTTCTTGTTTGTTTATTTTCCCTTTTCTCTGTTTTAATGGAGGTGTCTAGTCACATACAGGTCTTAGCAAGAAAGAAAGTTCGAGAAATCCAAGCTGCCATTAAGGTACGTCTTTGCCCTGCTGTAGGGGGCTTTTCATTGCCATGGTTACAGGTTCTTCCTTTGTTTTCCTCCCCTCCCCTACCCTGCAGGTGTCTAGTCACATTCAGGTTCTTGCCAGAAGGAAATCTCGTGAGTTTCATTCCAAGCTAAAGGTATGCGCTTTTCTGCTTTTGGGCTTGTTGGTCGCTGTGTTTGTCTTGACTTCCTGTTTCCTATTTCCCGTGTAGTGACAGAGTAAATGCCTGTTGCTCTGATTCCTACTTATCCATGTCTTGCACTAACTCTTCTGCTACCTCCAGTCTATTCAGAGTTTTTAACAAACTCCTTGTTGCTTTTTCTGTAGACTTCCAATTTCAAGCTTCTATCCTACATTTATCATACATTTTTAGAATTGATGAATTGAAAGATTAGTGAACCAGAGAAAGAGCTAAAATACTGTTTATGGTCACCTTTCTTAATGAATGTGTTTTATTTGACAGAGCTCACACACACAGTTGTTAGTTTTACTGATATATTCACTTAATGTACAATCACAGCTGCATCTAAAGAGTACACACATGTTGGGGAGCATGCTGGCATGGCTGCTGGTGAGTGGCTGAGAAGCTGAAGGTCTAAGAAGCTGAAGTGAACTGGTTACTGCTTACATGAAGCTGATACTTCATCAAATAAAAAGAGGTGAACATTGCACCTCCGTCTCTTTTGACAACCTAACCCAACTGTCTCTGATGTCAAAGGCTCAGCATTGTTTACTCGGAGCGGAAAATGGCCGTGATGCCATGAAGCTGGCTGTTTTTAAAATGCCCTCCTCTGCTTTCTTCTTTTCTCTCCGGCTTGTCAATAACTCTAGAGTTTTTACATCACAGCCCTTTCCATCGGGTTCAGATGTCATCATTTCAGTGGCATCCTGTTAATTATTACTGCAGCAAACTTTCCTCATATTTTTTCTGAATAGCAGTATGCGAGTTAATTAAAAAAGGTGATTTTGAATAATGTTGACCTATGATCAGGCATTGAATTTATGTAGAAATGTCGCAATGCCTTTCATATAATGTTGTTGGTTGCTTTGCATATACTTGATGCTCATAATAAACTCCTCTCCCATAGTTGGCACTCTTTCAATGACAGCCACTCGTGTTACATGTGTGTTTATCATAGGCTACATTTGGGGAAAAAACGTAATAATAACAGCATGCAATTTGTAAAGATTTGTGCAACTGCAGACCTCAGTTGAGTCAATATAGTTTTTTGGTTGCTGGTTAAAAGTATGTTAGTGGCACGTATATGTGTGTATATATATGTACATATACTGTATATTAATATGTGTGTGTGTGTGTGTATAAAGCGAGTGAGAGAGAGTCAGGCAGGCAGCCATTCAGAGAAATGCCTGGTTTTTAAGGGTTTTTCAGGCAGCAGTCTGAAGAGACACAGACGGCCTTTGTATCAGTTCCTGTCTCTTGTCATTTCAAGCAAATTAGAGATCAACAACAACAAAAGGAGCAGTAGTAGCTGGTGTCAATGAAAAACCTGCTGTTTCCGATTCAGTCTGTGGCATTTTGGTGAAACTACAGTCATTAAGCTTTTGTTCTGCCTTTTTCTGTCTCCATTGAGTATCAGAAAGTATAAAGAGCAAGATATTTGCCACAGAGTGTTAGGATACTTTGTAAATACCATTTCTGCCTGGTAAAGACTTTAACACACATTTGTGCTTAAAGCTCTCTGATGAACTTTCCTAATAATGTCTTTACTACTTTACAACTTGTTTATTAGGTAACAATGTACAGTTTAAATACATCACTAAAAATTGACATTTTTACACTTAGGTGTGGCACTTAGGAGCTGAATTATATGTTAAATTGATCAACATATTTACTGTAAAACCCTGTTTGTCTGCGTTTAGGTTACAAACATGGTAAGTATTCTCTCTCTATTTTGAATGTGCTTTAACCAGAGCCTGCCTCATGCTTTGGCTGCTAATTATGCTTTTGTCCTCCATAGTGACACAATAGCTGTTCCCCAGTTTATTTTTGTGTGTTTGCGTGTATGTGCGTTAGTATGTTTCATCATACAGCTTTCCACTATCGTAGTGCAGCTCGACCCTGCCAGCATGCTGACCTTCAGTTTCTGCCAATGGAAATGCATTGGTTTTCTGTGTGTCAAAATGTTGCAGTATTTACCTTGAATTTTCAGGAAATTGAATCTTCCTAAAATTCATTCCAGTACACATTAACCCAGCTATTACCTGTTAAAACCTAATACTACAAACCTTAATTAAAACTACATCATATTTAGAGCCGTGCACCCTCGTACTTTTGGGCTGAGAAATTCTTTGCAACATTTAATGATTGAATATGCTGTTATATCAACAGTCTTGATATAATCGCTGTGGGATGGGTGTTTTAAAAGTATTTTAGCAGAAAAGTAATCAACAGACAAATTTAAGTGCATACCACACTGCTAAGCATTTTATGTTGGAATTCAATGGTAATTGTTTGGCACATTCCTTAAAAAAAGGCCACACTTAAATAGCAATGCTGATGCATCTTCTTTTTAACCTGCTTGCTGTTCTCTGTTGTGGTAGAGGTCAGTGGTGCATTCACTGTGTTGTTTAGAATCTGCTTGTTGCTCCCACTGCATCATTCTCTGCCTCCCCCCTCTGTGTGAGTGCTAAGCCCTTTTGTGACTGCTATTAAAGGACCAAGCCGTGAAGGACAAAGCCCTCCAGAGCATGGCCTCCATGTCCTCAGCTCAGATCGTCTCTGCCACGGCTATTCACAACAAACTGGGCCTGCCAGGCATCCCGCGCCCAGCCTTCCCTGGAGCAGGGGTAAGAGCCTTTCACTGGCACCTAACCTCAGATCTGCTCCATCCAGGAGGAGCCACAGGGCCAAACATTTACTGACACCAAGTCCAAATCACATTACACACACCGCTTATCTGGGCCTATCAGAGAAGCAGATGATAAAGTGGAGTGGTCGTCAAGATAACTACATCTATTGAACATGGGCCTGTGAACCCTAACAGTCATGTTGCTCACATCTGCTCACAGTTGGACAATTTTGTTCCTTATTCCTCATTGTTTCCTTCTTTTGTAGTTGTGGCAGGGAATGATATCAACTGGCCAGCCAGGATCCTCGCAAGAGTGAGTTTGAAAACCTTTACATCAGAATAGAAAACTGGCAAAGAAAATATACGTATATAACATGATCATTTGAAGTGTGATTATGTGATGTGTTTGTTTTTCTCTTCTTCAGTATTAAACCTTTCAGCCAACAAGGCTATCACACCCAACCATCGGTCACAGCAGCCGTAACAAGTAAGACTTTTTCAGATGGAGAAAAAGTAACAACAAAATGTTCACTTTTTTTTCACACCCTCTGTGTTTCTTTTGTAATTTTGTATTATTAATCAAATATTATAACAAAAAGGCAGTCCACTCTGCTGACACATTGCCCTGATTTTAAATTGCCCATGAAAACCCATTCATGGAATTGAAATTGAAAAACAATGATTTCTTGCAGAACGTTACTTTTCAACAATTATCAAAACATTTTAAAAATGACAAGTCCAAGAATCATTACAATATTTTGCAGTAAATTAACATTGTAGGGAGAAGACTAGTGGCAGGTCGCAGAAAGTTGCAATTAGTTGTAGTTTCACCATTTACATTTAATAAATAATTATCCACAACCTCAACACAAAACATGTTTTAGTGCAATTTATCATTGTGTAATATTTGTAATTCATCTGCATTATTTTTTCTCCTTCACTTCAGATTATGAGCCCACACCAGCTCCAACAGCTCCAGCATGGCAGGGTCGCTCTATTGGAACGTCAAAACTCCGACTAGTTGAGTTTTCAGCCTTCCTAGAGCAACAGAGAGACCCAGACTCAGTGAGTGCCTCAGACAGGAAGTGTGGACTTCACTCATCCAGTCCTAAATACAGTTGGTCATTATCCTAGACAAACGTGACAGGAATCCTGCCAAAAAAAACCCAAAAAACAACTGTTCATTAGTCACTTACTGTACTGCAAAAACGATATTTAAACTGCAGTTTTCAGCTCAGCAGAATAAACAACATTCAGATGTGTGCCGCCTTGAATTTCTTGTGAATATTTTTATGTACAGTGTCATCTACACAATTTTTTATATAAATTAACTTTACAGATTTCACTTCCCTACTTACCTACTGTGTTCTCATTACTTCGGTCATTAGTTGTTGTTGTATAAATGATTTTTGTGCGTGTTGTTGTTTTATAGTTATAGTTTTTTTTTCTCTTCCAGTACAACAAGCACCTGTTTGTACATATTGGACAGACAAATCATTCCTACAGTGACGCCCTGCTGGAGTCGGTGGACATTCGTCAGATTTATGATAAATTTCCTGAGAAGAAAGGAGGACTGAAGGAACTGTATGGAAAAGGTCCACAAAATTCCTTCTTCCTCATTAAGTTCTGGGTAAGTAATCATTTCCAGAAGTACAAACACACACTTACACACACACACAAACAGATCTAAAGGTATTAGGAACTATTTTTACAGCTGAAAGTCAGAGATCCTGATCCCTACCAGACTGAACAAGATCATATTTGTTTACTTCCTGTCGTTGTTTTACACTGACTCCACTGTTCTCTTAATGTTTGCAGAATGCCCTCAGCTATATTTGGTCATGCATAGCAGGGGAGTGTTTGATCAAAGCGCTCGCTAATTCACTTTAATATCTCCAAACAATGGAGTGACCCACTTGCACTCCTAATAGCTATTTAAACATCGCATGTATTTACTCCTCGGTGGAATATGCTAACTAGCGGCAGCCAACAAAGTAGGCCTGGCGTGCACTTGACCAAGTCCTCTGAGATTTTTTTTTGAAGTGACCGACAATCTAATTTTCAAATGAAAGACGGAATCTGCACAATAATGAACGAATAACTGCTCTGCTTAATGAATGAGCAGGACGTAGTAGGAGGATGTTATGTGTTGTTGTTTGTTTCTATGTTTTTTTGCCATAATGAACAGGAGGTTGAAGGCATGGAAAGATGGCCCTCGAAAAGCTGAGCAGATCTACCTTATAAATTGCTCCTTTATTGAACCTTCATTTATTCTTCCTCAGAATCCAGTTTCCAATGAGGACACATTAACATAATAATTCAGAAGCAGACTGAGGTCTTCTAGTCCAACATGTCCTCAGCTCAGTGGACTGTTGAAGACTTGTGGCTGCTTCTTAATATCAGACCCATATTCTGATAGTTTTTGTCTTACAAGTTGTTTTAATTTAATCTTTTTTCTGCTTTTGTGCATTTTATTTGAACAATAATTCTCTTTTTGATAAAAAAAATCCATTATCACTATATCGATCTCTTAAAAAATTACCTACAATTTCTGATGTGGTGTAATTTTGTGGTGGAGTTTGTCCTATTTGAACATGTCTATTCTTACCATTTTACTTTTACATTTTTACATTCACTTTTAAACTTTACACCTAGGAATTGTGTTTCTTTGACAGAGAGGTAAATTCAAATATGTTCCCGTCAGTGCTAGTGTTAACACACTGATACTACTTACTGTGGATCACAAAAAGTTTCATTCGGCAAAAAGAGTGCTAAAAAGATTTATCAAAAAAAGAAATACATGTCATAATGTTGATGAAACTGTATGAGGTGTAATATTAGGACACAAAGTCAGTCTGACCAGATTATTTGATGACTTTTTGGGAGTGTAATATCTAACACAAGATGCAGAAAGAGTCACATTTGCTCTTATTGATAATTTAACAAAAATCTTTAAAATGAAAAATAAAGTAGTGGAGGTGTTTCTGACCTAAGACTCTGTTGAATACATTAGGAGGACATTAGGACCGGTTCTGGGAAGAGACACAATAACCTGTCTCACCTGTTGTAACACCCGAGAATATCCAGGATGATACTTTCATTAGGAGTAAAGAACTCTCTCCTGGGTTGTATTTATTAATTTCTAAAAGTGTGAATTTAAATAAAAGAAGCTCAAATTATGCCAGGTCTAATAATAAATAATGCTTTCTCCGATGCCTGTTGCAACTTGCTGTTATTGACCTCCATCTGTGGCAGTACCAAAATGTAGGTTCATTTTTTCATGTCACTTTAGTCGTGTGTTGATAACCTTCAATGTCTCGCTCTTTCTTCTAGGCTGACTTGAACTGTAACATTCAAGAAGAGAGCGGGTCTTTCTATGGAGTCACGAGTCAGTATGAAAGCTCAGAGAACATGACCATCACATGCTCAACAAAGGTCTGCTCCTTTGGCAAACAGGTGGTGGAAAAAGTTGAGGTATGGACACAATTCTTACCAAATCAAATTGTGAATAAAATGACAGAATTCTCTACACGGCTGTGTTCATACGTAAGATGGAGCGTTTGTTTTATTTCCATAATCTCCTATTTCTTCAGACTGAATACGCACGGTTTGAGAACGGACGCTTTGTCTACAGAATAAGCCGCTCTCCCATGTGTGAATACATGATCAACTTCATCCATAAGCTAAAACATCTACCAGAGAAATACATGATGAACAGCGTGCTGGAGAACTTCACAATCTTATTGGTAATTATGTCACTGACCTGTTGGCAGGTGGTCTGTCTCAGAGACGCTCATTCTTCTTCATGTCACTGTCGAGGATTGTCGGCGGCCGTAGGTCTCTTTGAAAAAAACTATGTGGGGGGAGGAGTGTCTTTAGATGAGCTCCTCTGGCAGGTCTCACATTCCTATCATTCCTCAGTGGATGAAACGTGGTGTGAGGAGCCTCATTATCTGCTGGGGGAGAATAGACATGGCAGGTGAAACCCCCGTGGTTAGCAGTTACACGGGGGCTAAAAAATGTCACTCACAGCAATTGGAAGCAATAGATAAAAAAGACTTTTGGCCATACAACACTTTGGTAATAGTTAATGAAGAAATATGCTGTAGAGTTAGACGAAAAATTAATTTGAGCAAACAGATGAAAATTCTTAAGCAAATCAGCATTTTCAGGACCACTGTTTGACTTCACATCAGCATCAATATATCAGAGATTAGGTTTTTATTGGATTACGGTTGGTCTATGATTAACCAATAACAGCAAACAGGTGATAAGGATCACCATTTTCTCCTGTAGGTTGAAACACAGTCATTAGCTGAAGCAGGAACAGCTGTGGAGGAAGTTAAACCTGGGTGTGGAACACATTTTACGCTTCATTTAACTTAAGGAGTGACTATCTTTTGTCTTCTGGCAGGTGGTGACAAACAGGGACACCCAGGAGACGCTGCTTTGTATGGCCTGTGTATTTGAAGTGTCGAACAGTGAGCACGGCGCCCAGCATCACATCTACAGACTGGTGAAAGAGTGAGGAGTACCAGGTGTCTCCTTAACCCTCTGCTTTTCACAGACTTTCAAACCTCAATACGAGTGGCAGTGCCTCTACCTGAAAGTCACACTGACAATGCTTTTTGGCCATGGTAACGGGTGAAGTCCTTTTGTTTAAATGTAAATGTTATTTGACTGCAGCTGTGTATTGCGGTACAGTTGTTAAATGTATAACGATGGGAAATTGTGCTTGAAACGTGTCATGTTTTGTCTATGTTGGGTATAAATGTGGCCGATCTTAAAGACTATACTAGATTTATTTGTGTTGTCAAAATCTGCTCTGCTATTTAGACTAAAAAAATACAGCTGCTGGCCTTTAATACCAGCAGCTTGATCTGTGATCCTTGTAATATGTTCACTGGTGTTTTTTATGTCTGTTGTTCAACATTTGTCATCGTATTTACTGTAGACTTACTGACAACAGATTTTCCAAAGAAACACTACATACACAGTAGCTAAAAACTACATTTGCTATAAACAAATCACTACAAATTTCAGACACTAAAAGGTTTTTTGTTTGTTTGTTTGTTTTGCTTATGTCAGCTCTTGGAAAATCTCGGCCGTTTCCTAAACCTATCTGAGAATATCAATTTTTATTTCCTCAAATGACTCTAACCAGACTGATCTTTCTCAAAAGCACTTTGTTCACATTCCTGGACTTGCCTTACTGACATATTAGCAGACCTGTGATGAATAGTGTGACTAATCACATTAACACTAAGAGTAACTCAGCAGAGATTAAGTTTGTGGTGGCCATGGCCCCGTGATGAAGTGACATCTTACTCCTTCAAGGTCGTGGTACGAAATCAGCTCAGAGTTTCTGCCTTTTTATCCTAACTGTGTTCACACGTTTCTGTGGCCTACACTGATCCCGAGCCTTAAACATTATGCTAGCTGTGTGTAAACTCCTAATGATGCCACAAAGACTGTGATGTCTACATAGAAAAAAAACAGTCCTGATACAAACAGCCAAAGTGTAAGTGTACAGTGCCTTAAAAGTTATTCTTACATCACCCTTTTGCTTTATTTTCAAGTTAAAAATCAATGACGTCACCGTTTTTGCATCTGTTGACTTTTGTTCCTAAACCTTACGCTTTCAGAATTCTGTTGCTTTGGTTCACAGGTGAACGTGAAAAACTTTTCTCCTACCAGTGACTGTCTTTTTTGTTACAAAAGACCAAAAATACAGAGGTACAGTCAGTCCTTAGTCCTGTCCTGCATGGTAGCAAGGAAGTGCCTTTAATTCAAAATTAAAATCCTCAAAAGATTAAACACAGAGTGAAAAAAGAAATCAAGACCAAAAAGGAGATTTTAAGTGAGACCAATCACCACATTGCCTTTTCACAGCATTGTAATGACCACACGACAGAGCTGAAAAATCTATCTTTTGATCTTGTAAATTGATTGTAATAACTATATAGTTGAAGAAAAATATTGACTTGAGGTGAGAGAATGCAACACCAGCTGATAATATACAGCCATGAGCTGCAGAGGATCAGGGCCAACTGGATGGCTTTTTACGCTTCTAATGTTACCCCTAAGTCAGAGTGTAGTCTGCCCCCACCCCACCCCCTGTCAGAATTCAGGCATAGGATGACCACTGTGAAACCAACTTCACTGTGCCAATTTACATGTGTGACAGGAGTGATAAAGTCACATTTAACCAGGGATGGACACGACTGATTGATTTTGAATAACAACTTTGACATTAAAAGTCTATTGGTGATGTAGATTTTTAAACAAATTATGTCCAGGCTGTGCTAAATCGACCACCGTGTTGTTCCACTACTTTGCCACACGGGGGCTACAGTTAGTCACATCTCCCAGCATTAGACATACACAGGCGAACGATGCAGCCAGTGCTGCAGCCCACAAAGTATATTTGAAAATACTTTGATGCAAGTTGTAATTTAAGTGTAATAACATGTATATGGCACGTGTTTAACTGAATATATTGGTCCAGCTGTTGTGGAAACATTGATATGTTGCAGTATCTTGATACTTTCTGAACTCCTGACTCCAGTCACATAATTCTGACAGAATTAGAAAGAACGTGGCCTGTGTTCTCTTGATGTAACAGACATCAGGCTGAGTCCCTGTGCTCTGAGCACACTTGCAGGTTCAAGTGTGTTTTATTTAAAGACTGAGAGAAACTCCTATAACTATTTTGTCCCCTCCTGTATCTGTACATGGTATACTCTGCAGTAGACGTAAAGGGCAGTCATTAGTTGGACTCACTGTTTGTCTGCCTGTATCCATGTAGTCCAAATAAGTGTCCATGTGTCCCACATGGACTTGCTGGCTGGGCTGTGACTTAACGACAGCAGGAAACACCAGGCACTTTACGCTGGCGTTACCTTCAACATCACACACAGCTGTGATGAACCAGCCAGAGATGTGTTACCTTTTATCACTACATATCTCTGTCAACAACCTTGGAGAGTTTGTATTGAATTTATCAGCATTTGTGATTCAAACCTAGTTCAAACCTGCTGTGGTCAAGGCCTTTTGTGAATACACTCGCTGTTTTCTACAGTTTAATTAACTGATATACTTAAATCAAATATCTAATTTCAGACGATGTCTCTGGTAGATGCAGATCAATGTCAGACATTCAGTATTTTTATTTTTTTTGCCACAGTCCTGGAGACACTGCAGTGTTGACGGGCCTTTCGTTTGTGTTTACCCTGTGTATCGGTTTGCATTTAATGTAGTGAAACGTTGTTAATATACTCGTATCCAGTTGTATTTGGTTGTGTGATGACATTGTCTGTGTGTGGCAGGCCTGGTTCGGTGGCGATGATGTTACTGCTGCACTGCTGGTACATTCGGATGTGTCGTTTTCACAGCAGGGCTGAGGTCAAGAGAGGATTGACGCTCAAAAATTACCAGCAGATTTGCAGAATCGTGCTACACACATCAGCAGTCTGGCTATTATTGTTTGTTATTCTGTAGGTACTGGTACCTTTTTATGTCTCTACCCTATGACCTTTTTTAGACGGCGGCTTTAAAGTGATGCTCCACTGAGCTCATGTATAGTTGTCATACACACATTTGAGTTTTCTGTGCAGATGTTGATGCTTTGTTTTTGTTTTTTAACTGTAAAAAAAGGTTTCTTTGTACAAAGCTATATCCTGGCATTTGTTGGTACACGTGTGATATCTTTTCAGATGATGATGATGTTGGGGGATAAAAGACTCTCTGCCGTGTTTCTGTGTTTTGCATATGGTCTTGTCTTTGCTCTGTAACTTTATGATGCCTTCTTGATATTATAGTTATTTTGTAGCTTTCTACCTTCATGTATGCAATATTGAAGTAAAATAAATCTGAAAGGGTATTTTCTTTTCTTCTTCTTGTCCGTTCACTGAACCTTTTCTAGTTCTTTCTGGGGCTGCAGGGATCTTGACTTACCACAAGATGGAACTGTTATTTCTCAACTATCCCCTAGTTCGGCGAACCACTGCAGTGATGTTTTCTACCGTAAATACACAACAGTCTTAACAGCAGTGAGACATAAGAGCGCAAACTGTTTTCTGCACTGAAGCATTTGTTGGGGAATAAGACCAACACATTGTAGTTCTGTCTATCTAACTGACAATCTTAGTTCAGTTTGAACAAAATTAGACATGAATTAAAAACAAAGCTGAAATTAAATTTACATCCCTTAAAAGGTTAGTTGTTCACAGAGCTGTCAATAATGAGAATCCAACCAATGGCTAAATATTTACAAGCACCGATGGGCCATTTATCACCACAGTGTTACATTTCACAAGACAATTAGTTATCAGTGTCATGTATTTAGACTAATATTTCAAGTCTGTCACAAATGTACCGGACAGTGTTGGTTACCCTACGGTGTAGGTCAGGATAGTATAAGAAGTGTTTGCATCGACTCCACTGTGCTGTACTGCAGTTTTGTTTGCTGTTTACTTCACGGTGTTTACGTCACACTGTGTGCACACAGTTCAAAAGATTGTTTGGACAACACATTCATTCATTTTAAAAAAAAGAAAAAATCATTACACTTTGTTTGTGTACCAGACAGTGGCACCACAGCACAGACAGACAATCCCCAAGTGTCAGTCATGTGACCAGGGCAGAGGCAGTTCTTCAGAGGGTGATGTCTTTCTTAGCCTTGGCCTCGGGAAAGTGCACAGGAGGACACATGGAGCTCCAACCCTCCAGTCCCGTCACAAACTTCTCCACTCGCAGCGTGCACGCACACAGACAGGATGCACCCGCACAGGTGGATCCCAGGATATGTTTAGGGTTTAATTCTTTGGCAGTGATTAAGTTCTAGTGTAAGTTCGTGATGGAGACTGAGGAGAATACAATCTCGGTGTGGGTATGTCGGGAGGAGAAACTCGTCCTCGGCTTGTCCAAACGCACCACCTGCGCCGACGTGGTGAAGGTTCTTCTGGAAGAGCAGAACTCACAGGGTGGACTCTGCGCCACCCAGTCCTACTGCATCGTGGAGAAGTGGAGAGGTTTCGAACGGATTCTGCCGCACAAAACCAGGATTTTGCGTCTGTGGACGGCGTGGGGAGAAGAGCAGAAGAACGTGAAGTTCGTGCTGGTGAAAAGCGAGGTGTCTTTGGAGAACCACGCAGCCCGGAGCGCTGAGGCGCGCGTAGTGCGCAGCAAACAGAATCCCGGTGTGACCAAAGGAGCTGCCCGGTCACCTATGGCGGGCATTTCTCCAGACAAACAGCGGCGGATCGTCAGGAAAGCTTTCAGAAAGTTGGAGAAAATCAATAAAAAGAGAGCGCGGGTGGCGCACAAGGACACCACCTCTGCGGAGAAGATGGAGACTTTGGTCCATCGGGTGGTTTCTCAGGACCACACCATCCGTCAGCAGATCCAGAGGATCAAAGAGCTGGACGGTGAGATTGAAATGTGCGAGGCCAAAGTGCATTTTGACAGAATGAAAAGGCATGGGGTTAATTACGTACAGGACACGTACTTAGTTGGTGCTGCTGGTGCTGCAGCATCCAGTCGTGAGGAGCAGAATCGATATCCAGCTGAAACTTTGGCTAAGCTGGAGGAGTATGCACTGTGGTGTGAGGAGGTGGTGAGACTTCAAGAGGAGCTGTGGGAGCAGGAGGCGCTGACAGACATCATCACTGTGCAGATACAGGAGGAGCTGAACCAGCGCTGGATGCACAGGCGGCGAGAGGAGCTGAGGAACAGGAGCAGGGGGCCCGTCAAGGGCAAAGGTGTCCCATCTGTCCACAACACATGGACAGATATGAGTCTAGGGAGTGAAGCGTGTCTGGAAGATGAGCGGATCAGAACGCAGCTAGATGCCAGTTTGTACATCGGCCTGCGCCTCAGCACAGATTTGGAGGCTGTTAAAGCTGATTTAGATCTGACACAGGAGATGTATGCAGCAAAAGAGCAGGAGATCAAGGATTTACTGCAGAAAGTGGACACGATGGATATTTTGGATGAGGACTTGGCCAGAGAGGAGACCTGTATCTATGGCACAGATGATAAGACAGAGGTGAAGAGCTTGAAGAACGACTGGGTGGAGGGCAAAAATGAGTGGGTGGAGAAGGCCAGAGGATTGTCCAAGGCTCAGGATGTGAACGATGACGACTCGGACACTGGTTTAAGTTCTCTGCACAGTCAAGACTCCGACACTCTCCCTGTGTGGGAGTCTGTTGTGTAGGACATTGTTTATCAAGCAGTGAGGTGAGACCCAGAAGTAGGTCTCTGGGCTGAATGTTGGCTGTAACATGGATCATGGATAGTACTATTGGATAGTACTATGGATAGTACTATAGATAGTACTATGGATAGTACTATTAGATAGTACCATTCAAGTGTAAAAAAAAAACAAACCCAAAAAAGTATAACAGAAGTTCAATGAATGAATTTAACTGTTCTATTGTGAATTTGGTAACAAATGTGTGTGATGAAAGTTTAGTCTCATGACCTGTTCTTTTCTTTTTTTTAAGATTAATGAGCACACCGTAATTGATGAAGTGGCCTCCTAATCTATGATGCAACAAAACATTGTGTTGCCCAATGATAATACACCAACCAGAAGTTTGAAAGACATTTAAAATTACAAAAATTACTGCCCCTAAAAAAACAAAAAACAAACTAACTAACCCCCCCTACAGACACACACACACACACCTTGCTATACTTCCTTTTTGGATTCCAGTGGCTGGAATCTGTTGAGTGTGCATTTGCCAAAGAACGCAAAAAAGAGAAAAATCATAGCTCACTATGAAGGAACTTTTAGATAACTTTTGGTAATTGACACACTTTTGATGGTGTTTGAAAATGCAAATTCTCATAAAACCGTGCATTATTCAAGGAATTGAGAAGGTCCGGTTTGTTTTAGAGCCCATTTTTAAAACGTCCTTACTGCCATTTTTTTTATCTATGTCTTTGTTGAGCCTAATTTCTATGTATTATGGTAACAACACATGTCTAGTTCGTCAAAGAGACCTTGCTGATCTGCACTAAGTCAAGTTATTGTCAAAGCCAGAAGATAATAAATAAAGTTGTTTCTGTTTTGGGTTCATGTTGTCTCCTCTGTCTTACTGTCTGTATGTCAGGGCTGCAGACACATGGACGTTACCCTGGATTGGTCATGATTATACACATCGTATACAACACAGTAATGGAACAATATTGTTCATCTCTGTCTCCGTTTCATGGTGTACCAGACAGTGGGTGATACAAATCTGTTTTTGCTCTGAACCGCAGAGTCAAAATAATGTGTGAAGTCAAAACAGCGGCTGAGCCCTGAAGGTTCTCTGATGATTCACTGAAGACAGATGACCTTGTTCCCTCTCACACAAGATAAACTGGGACGTTTGGCACAGGAGCCCAGTCCATAATATTAGAGCGGAGCTCAGGCAAGTATTTACACGTTATCAAGGAACACACACACACACACACACACACATCCTGCTGTTATGGGGGCAAGATCTAATAAAGACAGAAACACAACTTTATCATTGTACAAATTAAAAATAAGTAAACCAAAAGAATTAAATTAAAAAAGAATATTATTATAATTATTATTATTACAAGTGTAGAATGAGTCATTCATGCCAAAATGACACAGTCAAGAGACAGTCAAATAAAAAAGCACCAAAACATAAGGCTTTGTTTGTTTTCCTTGTGCCATGCTAACAGTCTTGCCTCACCAAACTGAAAATAATTAAATTATTTCAGTGTGTCTCAGGACCAAAGGACTGAAAAATGAGACGGCGTTGAGTCTCCCGCCTTGATAAATCCGCCCATGTGCCGCTTTACAACTCAATACGCATTGATACGCAGCACGACAATAAAGTATACGTTACTACCTGTCATCAACGGCTGTATTTCTGCTTAAAAGATGTATTGAATTATTCAAAGAAAAGACCAAGCGTGTGTTTTCTCAGCATATACAGTGACTTGAGTGACACGCAGCGTAACTGTTGTGTACTGTGTCTAATACACTGTATTGTTGAGGCTGTTCTGAGAGGGGCACAATGACATGATAATGATACAGTGACAGTCAGTCTCTCAGTAACTTCATCAGAAATAGTCAGCTGTTTATCACCTCCAATTAAATAATTACTATTATCACATGATAGTCGACATTAGTAGAAGAATTTAGAGACTATTTTTTCTTAAATCTACAAATATGTGTAAATACCACAGATGTGTCTGTGAAGGTACTGTCTTTTCTCAGGATCCATCCATCCATCCATCCATCCATCCATCCATCCATCCATCTACTGCTTACTCTTTTGCGGTTTGCATGATGTGCTGGACCCAATCCAACCTGTCGACGAGCGAGGGCAGGTAAAACCCTGGCCAATGTTGGTGGACTGTAGGTGGAAACCGGAGTACCTGGAAAAACCCACGCACACACACATGCCAACTCCATACAGAAATACTAACAACATTTGTCAATGTGTGGCCCAATTCTTCATAAATTCTAGACTTATAATGACTGTCCTGTCTGCAGTCCAGATCTGTTTATCTCAACATCCCTGGTTTATCTGAAAGAGATCTTTTGGACGCTGAAAAGGGGGTGGGGTGGGGGCTGGGGGGTCAGTATAACACTTCTATACCACTATTTATATTTTGGTCCTAAGGGCTTCCTGTGAGATGATGTCACACCGTTTGCCTAAATCCAAACACCACTATTGTCCCATATCATTATTCTGTCAAGTGACTGTAGAGTGCAGTGAGTGATATAAAATAAAAAGGTATTGAAGTGCCATGGCAGCAGACCATGCAGGCTTTGTTCACATGAAACAGAAAAAAGAAAGAAAGCCCCGGGCTTCCATTAACCTGAGAGTCGACAAAATCTCCTGACTTTCAGTGTCAGTGATCTACGGTCGACGGAGGAAGTCAAAAGCTGCACTTTGTAACACAAATAAAGACTACCTCTAATTTTAGGGTTGTATTGATAATTTATGGCCAAATGTAAACAGAGGGTTAAAGTAGATGGTGGTGACACATCACAGTTCAAGATGAGGTTGGGGGGCCAAACACAGGCAGGTTTGATATCAAATGATAAAGGGATAAATTCCCAAGCACAAGTACAGAAAGAAATGACTTGATAATAAAGCGTAGATAGATAAAGAAGCGGAATACCAGCGTCACATCGGCAGCTTTCAGTCTTGTAGTAGTGTAACGTTGAAGCTGGTTTCACAGTGACAGGAGACAAAGATGAACGAGCAGCCTTCAGTGACTTCGGTCTTTGAATTAAGGACAGAACCTTTGTCAGTGGTGCTGTGTTACACGTTCCGTGAATGAGAGGAGACACAGTAGTAATTCCCTCCTCTGTGTCCTTTATATTTGTCACCTCATTATACTAAGGACATAAATTATCTTGACCTGATTGAAAATAGAACTTTATCTCACTTTTTACAAGTAGCGGTGTAATTCTATAAGGTCCCAGAGGAAAACTGGAGCACATTCCTGCCCTTTTGTTTTCGCACGTTCAGTCTGGTGAGAGCTGTTCCCACGGTCCAAATGAGGAGCACCAATGTAAGGTTTTCAGATTATGTGCAGTGGAGTGTTTCCCTGGAACTCCTGGAGGTACTTGAGGAGATGTTTCAGGAACCTAAAGTGTCTTTTTGCTTAAGCTTTCTTAGAGTCGAGTCCGA
>NW_007585110.1:275247-302898 GCF_000523025.1 Cynoglossus semilaevis | reverse complement strand
CAGTCATTGGTTGGAATTGTCTTTATATGTATGAGCTTCAGTTAGAAAATACATTTCTTTCAAACGTATTTTACATTTTTTAAACATTCCTTCTCTTATCAGAATTTTCGAGCATTTTTGAACGTACTGAAGAAAAGGTCACCATCTTTTGTTCGAGGGGTTATCACAGGATTTAAAGGTCAGGTTATTAGAGGTTAAAATTACTGAAGCGGTACTGCCCTCTGTGTCCACCGGGGGCTGGGGGGTCATGAAGGTGACCGTTGATCTCTGACTCCCACTCTTCAAGACTTCCTGCAGTGGGACTAAATCATTATGTCCCCTCAGTTCACTCCAAAGAAAACTCTGTCCCTGTCCCAGAGAGGACACAGCCTGCTGATAAACAGTCACCTCACCATAACTCATATAAGGAATACTGGTCTGTTTTCTCTATAAGGCTGAACATAACACAGTCTTTACATTTCCACAGAGAAACAAACTGATTTAAATAACAGACTAATCCCTGGAATGTGTCTCTCACTCCATGTTCCTGGAAAGCCTTTGTTTGGCCTCAGAGACCAGTCAGCCATGAAAAGTCTGATGAAGGTATTGACCGTGGAGCCAGGACTTCAATACCAGCGCTGAGGTGTGAGACTTCCAGAAAGCTCTTAGCCTGCTGTTAACAGAGTGGCCCCGGCACTGTGTGCTCATTACGGCTCATTGTGCTCACGGCAGGTGTGGTAATCCTGTCAGTCCCAGTCCTGACCCCTGGACCTCATCTGCAGGGTACAGTACTGACTCTCTGTCAGACACTAAAGGCCTGTCACCTCCTGTAGAACCAGACGGAGCGCAGATCTGGCACTAACAGGCTCATTACTCTCTAATAACTGCCCTGAGTGGGCTCTGAGGGTCTTCAAACCAAAAGTCAAAGAGAGGAGGAGAGGGCTGCACAACGCTGTTAAATGTGGTAACAAAGTCTGAGGAAGAAGGATTCAAAATGCAGGCCAGAGAAGTGGTTTAAGGTAGTTTAATGTGGACGAACCAGGAATCAAAGCAGGTTTGTTTTACAGGAGGTGGACAAGGGAGGAGAGATTCAAAATCAAACAAGAAAAATCACAAGACAAAGAAACATGAAGCCGCTTATCTGATGTGAAAGGGTGTTGCATCGAACTGTATAAAATATGTGACAACGGAGTCTAGTTACAAATCAGATCATGATCAAGAGAACGGCCCTGAAATGACAGCATGTCACTAAAGATGTCATTTTGTTAGTTTTTGGAAGAAGGAAAGTGAACACAGCTCACCACTGCACACAACCAAATGTGACCTCTGCTTTTAACCCATCACCAAAGTGAACAGTGGGCAGCTTTGAGCGCCCGGGGAGCAGTGTGTCCTGACCATCGTCCACTTCCTTAGCCACCACTGTCACCACTGAACTAGCGTTGGAATCACAGACCCTGGACTGACGTCAACATCTGACGACTCTTTTAATGCGTTCCTTATCTACGCATATTCAAAGGCCAGGAATGCAGTGATTATCTGAAGAGATAAGTCAGTCATTTTGACAACCATAAATAGTGCTGTGGTCATCAGCAGGGACTAGGTGGCAGTATTGCTAAGTGAGGATGGGTTTACTGACTAATGTGAGGGCAAAGGGCTTTTAATCCATTTTCCATCAAACCCACTCAGTTGTTCTTCTACAGCTCCTCTCTCTGCCTGGACTGACTTGACTTGGTGGAGTGGTGATCTGAAGAAAGTGTGACTGTTCCGGGATAAAGGAGAATAATGATCAACAGCTTCAGGTGGTCTGTGGAAGAAAAGGGGGTCACGCCCTTGTGAGAAGAAAGGATTGGTGGAAGCATTTAGCATTTCAGCACGTTGGCTCAGTTATCTGCTCTAACACAGAGACATATTCTCTTATCCTGCAACAACAGAGGATTTCATGGGTGTGTTTGCCGTATCAGTTACTGAACAACACATGAAGACGTCTGGGTGTTTTTGAAAATGCACTGAATTATCCTCCTCTCCACAAAAGTGAAGGGACTTTGCTCTGGGCAAAAAAAAATCATCTCTGGGATAATTTCTGTGACACCCTTCCTCCCTCCTTATCAGCTAATGGGAAAGTTTGCTCTCTCACACACAATGACAGTGGATTGTGTTGCAGCACCTTTGTGGGTCACACAATTTTCTCCTGTAGAGACAAACAAACACGTGCGTGCGCGCGCGCACACACACAGAGCAGGGATATGTCAAGTGTCTGATCGTGTTGCAGCTTCAGATGCAGACAGTAGCCTACTGTAATGTGGCAGCGGCCATTTTTAATGTTGAACAGTCTGTATATTGTACATGTCCACATTAATAATAATTAAGTTTAAAATCCCTCTGGAATCATGAATTATTTTCTTCACTGATTATATTTATATTTACATGTTGACATGTAACATGTTTTAACTATTTATTGTGTAACAATTGTAACATTTATTTGGTCTTATTTTCTGTCCTTACTCACAGCTGACAACGATAACTGCCGTGTCTCACTCACCTTCCGGTTACACGTCAGCAGTACTGTACATGACCAGCATGAATACTGAGTATCAGATTGGCCACATCTCTATTCTAATAGTGAACTGTATAAAATATCAATGCAACCTTAGATTCCTTTTGGAGACTTGTTAAATTACATCTGAGAGCTGTGTCTTCACTGTCTAAAATTACTGCGGCACAATTGGCGTTGGGAAAAAATACAGCTTAGACTGTCACCTTATATTGTTGATATTTGAAGACTCTGTGTTACAATTGTATGTAGTGGGTTTTTTTGTATCTTCTTTATCACTAACTGTATATATATATTTTTTTACATCTTCCGGGGTCACCACTAGGGGATCTTATGCCTCCATTTGACTTCAGTCCTTGTTTTTGGACCAACTATCTTAATATATTCATCAGTCTCATGTCTGCCTCCTGTCTCTCCTCTGGGTTCATTAGTTCCATCACATTCACCTGTGTCCTGTGATCCTCTGGTAATCAGTCTCACTGGTGTCACCTGGTGCTCTGGGTAGAACTCTCTCCCAGTGTGCCTGCCTGTGTGTCTTTGTTGGCTCATTGTCATCATGGTTTCTTGGTCATGTCTGTGCCACGGTCCTTCACTCCAGGTAGGTTTCCATCTCCTCTGTATCTGTTCCTGTCTGTCCCATGTCCTCCAGGGTTTCTGCTCTGTGGGACTTGTGACTTGTGATTTATTGAGGGTTGGTCCTTTGATGTTTCACTGTACCTACAAACATAACAGTCAACCTCTGTTGATCTATGATCCATTAGTTCCTTCTTTGTTCTCTCCTTGTCTTCACCATCCTCCTTCCAACATCTGGTCATTCTCACCATGTCAGACTTCTCCGACCTACCGCCTGTGAGTCTGCCTTTTGTCTGTTACACAGAGGTGAAGGGTCTCAGAGAGGACAGCTTAATTCAATCAACTAAATTGTATTTGATTTTACAGTTGCTACCTTATCTATAGGTGCCTCAGTCATGTGACCACTCTCCTCTTATCTACAGTAACTGTATGCAATAAACAGCATGGCAACTGGAGTTCAGTGTTTATAACAATGCCCCCCCCATTGTCTCAAATACATGAAACATACATCTTAGGGATTTCAGTCTTTTAAATCTGAAATGTCAAAGCAGACTAGAATAATGACTCTGTGGATATTAGTATTAAATTGTGTTTTGATTTGATTCTGTTCCGTTAAGGCCTGTGTATGGTTTAGTTCCTGTATTACAGTAAGAGGAGATTCAAAAAGAATGATGACTCAGTACAGTATTTGCTTCTGTGAGTCACCTGACTCAGGTGTGACTAATCCGTATATCTATACAGGAGTCTCAGTTTTTTGTTTTGATAGAGATCAAGTGTCCAAACTATTAAATGTGATTTCACGTTTCTGTAGGTTACACCCGTGTTGGAGGCTCTAGCTCAGACAGCTAAGCTCCAATCATAATCATAATCCAAGTGTAAAAAGAACAAAACAACATTTCAAAATTCAAATAATGTGGCATCAACGAAACAGAGAGCCTTTTCAGTGTCAATCACAGAACACTGACTAACTAACTAACTAACACACCTACATTTCACAGAATCCCAAATTGTATTCCATACATGTTATTGTAACTATTGTAACGATTCTTTACACAGTATTTCTGTGTAAGTTTTGAATGCCACTGCCGTCATGACACCTTATTTCTACCATAATAAAGTGATGTTCAAGTCCAATCTGTGGTGTAGGAGCAGATGGTCGATCCAGTACAGAGTGTAACGTTGCATGTTAACATTTTTCGGTCTGAGTGAAATTGAATTAAATGATACCTGAGCCTGTTGTCACCCATCTGTTCAACAAGAGGAACATGTAAACCCACTTAACACATACAGGTCTGGGTCAAAAAACTCCGAGACATAAAGAAACACACATTAACAAGAATAGCAAAGATATTTCTCTACATATCCTCTATTTAAGTCTTAACACTTTAACTAGTGCCATCAGTATCAGAGAATTTCTCCTCTGTAGATTCTGTTAGATGTCTTTTGCACCAGGTCACGGCCTTTCTTTGCCTGAAATAAATTTCCTTTTCATATATTATTGTGGAAAGGAAATAAAGGTTTTCACAAAGCTTCTATAATTTTTAAAGTTTTTTTGTTTACGTTTGGTAAAATATTTGACGTTGGCTCGAATTTTTGAGTAGTTTAGTAGCAGAGAGAAGGCAGGAGACACAGACTTACTGTAGTTTCCCTGTCCATACACACTTTGTCATGGTGATATGTGTCTACTACTACTACTACTATTATTATTACTATTGTTGTTGATGTTATTTAGTCATTTTATGTTATAAAAGTCATCTTTTGTTTATAGTTGTTTACTAGCATTGCTAATGCACAGCCTAGCTAGCGTCTGAATTATTTTGTTTTTCAAGTAATCAAAAAATGCATTCTTAAGTTTTTTTGTAAAGAAAAAGTGCTACTACTGTGTTATGTATTTTCACCACTTCACCACACTAAAAATGTTTTTATATTTAATCTCCAAATGTCCTCCTGTTTAGAAAAGTTTCAGTTTAACTGTCGACTGTTAATGTACAGATACTTTAAATTAAAATGTCCTTTTTAGTCCATCACTTTATGCTTTATTTTTATATACCCTTTTCACCCTAGTGCTGACAAAAGCTAAATCAATGCTCCGCACAAAGGTACCAAATCAGTTTGCTGCACACTACTGCCAACATGTGGCCAATATGAAGGGAACGAAAAATGCATGGAGATGCGGAAGTCTTATGCAAATGATGACGATGACAATAATGAAGAATGTCAGTATGAATCAGTTTTATCTCATCATTGCAAAATGACTGAGTTGTTGTTCGTTTTTTTTAAATTGACCCTGACTTACCAATACTGCAAAAACACACTTTCAAAAAGAAACTAAAATGAACTGATACTAAACAAACAATACAAAAAGGCTCATGCATCAGTCTGATTCAGTACCAGTACTCCTGTTTTATAGCCAGTATATAAAACATTGTTGGTACATATTTACTTGACCTATTATAAAACAGAAACACAAACATGGACTTGGTTTTGACATCTTTATTTTACGGTTTAGGCTTAAATTTTAAACAACAATTTCAAGCTTTGCACAAAAAGATTTTGACCATAGTAGCCCGTGCTCTGCTGTGGATCATGGCTGCGATGGCTGGAGCGTAACATCACATACAGAATCCAGTCAAACACCACACTCGCAAACAAACACACACAAACTCACACAAACATTCCATGGTAAAAAATAAAGACATCAGACAGGACTTTTACTGATTTTCTTCATGACCAGGATGTAAGTGAGGCTGACCCTCCCCACCCTAAAAATAAACACATTTATATAGTTAGGCAAACCCTAGACAATCATTGTTATCAGTGTAAATAAAACTAAAACAATAAAACAATCATTGTTATCAGTGTAAATAAAAACCTACTAGGAAGAAATACAAGTGCTCAGCCAAACATAACCAATAAGTGTAAAATAACAGTGTAAATAATATGTTAGAATTGTATTTAATGACTCCATCCCCCAAACAGAAAAATAAATTCCTTTGGTTGAGTAAAAAACAAATTGTAAATATAAGTGAACATTTTCCTTCCACCAGTCTCATATCCCTCATGTTTCTTCTTCAATAATCTTCCAGGTTCTTGAGGCTCTAAGGCCGCAAAGGAGGTGTCAAGGCAATATGGTTATGGTGCCCCTGGTGCTCCGCGCTGCAGCATGCTGGGAGGAGGACTAGAGGAGGAGGAAAGGAGCGGAGGCATAGAGAGAAGACGAGTGTGTGTGTGTCCTCAGACAGCAGGTGAAGGTGCGTCAGGGTCAGGCTCGTTGTTGTAGTTGTTGCTGTAGTGGTTCCCACTCGGTGGGTGATTGGGCAGGATGTCCAGTTCATCCACCTGAGGCCCCGGGTGCATGACCACCAGCTGATCCTGGGGGATGTCTGCTGCTGCTGCCGCCAGGTTGGTGATGGACTTGGACTTGACGCACTGGAAGTCCACGTGCCGGCTTTTACCCTCCTCTTTCTCCCAGGACATGCGGATAAAGGGTCTCTGGACGTAGTTGTAAATGACCTCCGGGCGACCCCCTGGTCGTTTCTTAACCTTTTCTTTATATGTCGGGTAACCTGGGGGAATCAAACACATGTCAAGAAGCTGTTCTGATATGAAGAGTATTTAATTTTCTAATGTAATACATGGCCATTTTCCAGAAAACAACACTTACCTTCTATGCCCAGTCGTATTTTCTTCAACCCTCTCTCCTTCAACACTGACTTGGCAACATCTCTGTTTTCAATATACTTGAAAAATCTGTACAGTTTTGTGCTGTAGATGACTGTAAAGACAGAGATGAGAACATTGTTTACCACATAATAACTGAGTAATTCACACAAGGCTATGAGACTTCCTGCACTCACTTTGTGAATATTCTTCTCCCATTTGAGGTGGATATTCTTCATCCCAGTCCACGACATCATCATCAGTAAGGACAACAATGTGACATTCCCTCTCTCCACTCTGGGCACTGGCTACCATCAATGGCAAAACCATTTCCTCCAGGTAAAACTCAAACTGTCGCCGAGCTCCGTCATTGGACAGTTCGTGCATCAGGGCACCTGTCACACACACACACACAGAGAGAGAGAGAGAGAGAGAGAGAGAGAGAGAGAGAGAGAGAGATTGAGAGCATGCCTTAGAAGACTGACATCAGATTATGATGGTTCACTCACCACAACTCTCCATAATCTAATGCTCATGCTGACATAAGTGCAACGATAATTCACAGGGATAAAAACGACTAAATGTCCATTTCTGCTCTCAAAGAAAGTACTCACTGAGGTCTCTGCATTTAATGGTGCTGTAGTCAAAAGAGATGCATAGATAGTCACACGCTTCCCGTAACTCTGGGATGGAGATTCCATCTGGACACCGGATTATCCCAGATTTGTAGTAATCCTGCCAATTGGGCACAGAACACAATGTCAAGCTGTTTACATTTGTTAAACATTTATACAAATAAAACAGTATTTACTGTTAAGAAAGGCTAATGTTTTTCACATTAATAAAAATGTTCAGCTTCAACCAATAAATGTATATATGGGAAACAGACTGACCAGAATGGCTCGAAACACTGTTGAACTGATGCCCTCGGCCACCTCGAACTCTCCTTTTTCATTGGGCCGAGTGAAGTTATGTTCACGTCCTGAGCCGAACATTCTAGAAAGTAGTGTTGATTATTAGATGATACAGAGATAAAACCTTAAACTAAACTGTAGTGTCTGTGAATGAGAAAATAATTGAGTAAAAAAAGAACAAAAAAACTGAAAAATGATGGATGAGGGCACCCTACCTGCCCAGCATTGTATTGGGTTGTGCAGTGAAAATAGAAGGATCTACTACAAAGCGTGTATTGTCAACGATGAGAGTGACTCTTTCTGAGGTACGTAGGTTCCGGGTCCCCACGGTGGAACTGGCTCCGCCCTCTTTGGGATTCTCGTAGACAAACACCATTTCTCCGACTCCCAGACTCTTGAAGGCGCCATCAGAACTAGATAGGCTGCTATTGCGACTGCTCACCACCCCACTGCTGCTGGAGCCGGTGGGTGAGACCCTTTGAGGTCGTGGACTAGTGGACCGTGAAGATGGCCCACCATCTCTGTCACGGTCTACACAGAAAAAAAAAATAGGCAAATTAAATGACAAGATTATTTTCAGATCTTGGCAGCAATAATGCTGTATGCATAAAAAATAAATATAGATGGATAAAGACATTTAAATGTGCAATAAAATGCAAAAGCAGTAAAAAGAGACAAAAGAAACATTAATAAATGCCGATTACAAAATAAAACAAAAAAAAACAACCAACCTCCTTCTAAACAGAATTATTGCTAACTTGATCTGTTAACGGCCAAAAACAGCAGAAATGTCAACCATCTCTGGATCGTGAGATGATAAATGCAGTCAGCTGTCACAGACATCGGCTGCCAAAAGCCACAGACCTCTACTGCGATGACATCCATATAAGCCCCCTGTTCTCCCCGTGCATGCTCACCACTGATGTGCTGCCGGGTGGGTGAGGTGACGTTACGAATGCAGGGGGTGAGCTGGCCTTCTCTCTCGTGCGAAGAGTCCCTGGAGCGATCGCTGGAGCGGCGTCTGTCACGTGAACGGTCACAGCCCCCACTAGCACCATGCAAACTCATCTTCCTCTGTTCTGCCTCCGCTCGAGATGCTCTGACCTGACTGCTGCTTATCAAACGGAAAGAAGTAATCACTATTACTTTCCCTCCAACAAGACCTGGGCACTCTGATGGTGGTGCATCAGACAGCAAAGAATGAATAATGAAGTGGTGTTTGTATAGAGTTCCAGGCGGCTTGGTGCTTACATCAGATCTTGTTAAACAAAAATCAATCGGCAATTTTTAATTCTTGAGAACAAACCATTAAAATTTAAAGACTACCAAAAGTTCATGTAGTTGAATTAAACTTTTAGAAGAATTTTTATGACATGCTAACGCAGATAATCAATTCACAACACCATCTATCCACTGCCAACCATTATAGATACCTTTTTCCTGGTTTCACAAAAACATAATTATGACATTCACTCAGATCAATGAAAATATTAAACGATGGATCTTTTCTGCAAAAACTAAAGTGCTGCTTCAGCTCCAGCATACCAGAACAGAAAGAAGAGAGACAAGAAATATGAGAAGCCACCTGGCAAACTGTCACTGCAGTAATATTTGAGAAGATGCTAGGAACAAATACAGCCAGGGCCAAAGACTCTACAGGGTGTGTTTATGAAAATGCATTGCTGTAACAGTACTTTAGGTGTGGGATTACAGAATACACTGATGACAAAAGGAATGTATGTATCAGAATATAGGCAGACACTTATAACCATGTTCTGTAGTAAAGCAAAGGTCTGTAAAGGTTGACTACATACAGCTCCTGTCACTGAAAAAATGTGAGGGAAAATTAAACCCATGTTCAAGTGCTTTACCATGCCAAAATATTTTTATTTTTTGTTTACGCTATTTTCTTTGGTCTCCTCACATTATATTTACTTTTAAATATATATTTGTGCAAAAACGTTGTCAGTACTGTATAATTAGTTTTTTTTTTTACCATATATCCTATTCTAACTGTTGTTGTTTTCATAAAACAACAACCAAACACAATGTCACAGGCTGACACTCTTGAATAGCAGTGACTGACAGATGAGGACAAACAGGTTTACAGTTGCCTCACCTCGTACGCTTGTAGAATTTACGAGGTCGGCTTTGGGTTTTTCGTTCCCAGTTTTCTGTGTCACTGGAGTTGCTGTCATAGGACTGCAGACGTGTTGCCATCACCCGTACAGGTGGAAGTCCGCTAATTTGTCGTTCATAATCTGGTCAATTGCAAAAACTCAACAAGTCATTTACATCATTGGAACACAGTCACAGTATAAGACAAAGAGACAGATGCCAACGTACACAATGCGTGATAAATTTCACGCGTTTATGTCGAGGAACGGTGAGCACAGTTACGAAACTGTTTTAATTAAAAGGCTTCACATGAAGTCTCAGAACAATGTACTGACACCGTTGTGCTGTCGGTCTGGGTCTGAGTCATCATGAAAAGCTAGGGAGCTATGTTAGCATAGCCACATAGGTAACCTTAGCTAGTGCTAATAGCACAATGCTAATTCGTTCTCAACGGATTTTGACACAAATCCGTTACAACATTGTGCCATATCAACGTTATTTATTGTAATCACACTAACCCCGGGTAAGAAACTCATCATAAATACAATACAGTTACCTTTGAGTTTTTCAGCTGACGTTTAAATTCCAGACGCTCAGCAGTTTAACAGCCTTCTCCTTTCAAAACACCTCACTAATGACGTCCAACGTGACGTCTGTTACGTACTGACGTCCGTACGTCCTCACGTTAAAGCGCAGTTATACCTGTCACGTGATCCATGGTGCGTATTGCTCCTATTTTTTTTATTACTATCGATGTTTTCAGAAGCATATGGTGTTATTAAAACGTTATTAAAACTTTATTAGACTTAATGCTACTGTTAGGGAAACTATATCCAAATAAAGACATAATTAAATAGTATAATTAAACAACTTAGTGGAAATTACGACACGTCATGTCTCTGGGAAAAACAAACTTACTAGTTCATAAATAGTACTATAAAACAAACATTACCTCAATTACAGGCGCAAACTATTATGATAAAAAAACGTAAAACCAAAGGCCACATCGAATTATAGGTGGTAGTTTTCATGTATTATATTAGGCATAAGTTTATCAAGTATAAAAAGTAATTTTGATTTACAGATAGATCCAGTAAGGAATATTTTTATGACATAATGGTTTTCATTCCATATATAAAGTCTGCGGTATTTCACTAGGCAATCCTTTTTTAATATAAGAATTTATTAATATGAAGCCAGGTCTACCTGCATAAATATGACATATGACTTTATTTTAAAATATTGAAATAAATATGATTTACTCAAAAATCCCATTAATTACATAGTTAAAAAGATATATATATATATATATCTATAAGACAGAGTTTGTTTGGTCCCCATACACATTCAAAAAATACAGCAAATAACACAAAATATGCAATGGATAAAAAATGAATTATCAATATACATTAATAAATAAATAAATAAAATAAAAAACAAAGCAAATTTGTTTTTGGGTTCTTGTTGAACTTGGTTTCAGTTTGGCAGAAACAGGCAGTTCAGTGTTTCCAAATGTCTAGTCCAAGAACATCATTTGGAAAAAGATTTTTTATATTCCCTGTTGCACGTCCATGTTGTGGTTTGGCACTGGAGACAATGATGTCCTTTAACTTTTCCTGCAGCCAGTCTTGTCTTTCACCAACTTGTTTGTGTTCCCGGACATTGTGCATAAGCTGCACCTCGCTTATGGTTCTCTTTCTGAAAAATTAAAAGGCATGGTTAATTTTGTCAAGGCCTTTGATTGATTTTATATTTGTCATGACATATTTCCACCCTGAAAATCCTTTAATTTAGCGAATAACAGTTTTTACCTCAGTGGCTTTGCCAATGTGTGCAAAGCGGTGAGGGAAATGATCAGAACCAAGTACTTCAATGAAAACATCTTCAGTAACTAAAAAATAACAGTAACAAGAGTAGTTACAATCTTTTTGGTCTCTGCATATTTGAATTAAATTAAACACTGATCCAGTTGAAAGTCATCCTTACCATTTTATCTGTCCGTAAATCCAAAAAAGGTTAGCAGTATTTGCTGTGAAACTGCATTAGTGAAGTAAACTCAAACTTGGTGATCAGTCTTTTTGGCTCCTGCGTCTTCTCCCTTTTATACATGGTGTTGCCCTCCCCTGGTCATCAATACGCCATTTTCACTGTCAATGTTGTCACCTTTCCAATGCATTGATGGGAACAGGCATGTGCATGACATCACCTCCAACACTGCTCACTACTAACTCATCTTTCAACACCTCTGCAAAGCGCCTTGTTCGTCACCCTGTTTTTGAACTTGCTCCATTTTCACCCCTAATGGTAATGGTGTGTTTTTGGATGGCCCGTGGGAATCTTACTAAAGACTGTGAGGAAAATTTGAACTCCATGTCCAAAAAATTGATGATTTCTTGCAGAGACAGTTAAAAAACACATAACCTTGAGACTTTAATAACTATCATATATCATTTATCTGTAATGCTAATTATTTAACAAGTTATCTCAATCAAGCATATATGAGCAATACAGCAGTGCAAGTTAGTCAGCACTAATAGAATGAAATATAAAGGACTAGAGATTTTACCAAATTGATTGCCCCTTTTAATAGAGGATATTCACAGATGAGGGAGCTGCACCTAATCTTGAGTTTGTACACAAACTTAATTTAATATCCTGCATTATCTATAGAGTCATCACATTTATCAAATACAAGGAATGATGTTCCTTAAAGAAATACACAATTGAACCAAACATCCATGTTATATTTATATTTATATTCTATTTAATTTACAGTAAAGTATATATTATCAGCATGCATGATAACTAACATACAACACTTTGTAGATTAATTAGGAAATGGTCAAAAAGAACTACTTGTCTATGATGTATGGCTCTTGCATAGCCTTGTCACTAAGTCACAAGGTGCATTAGGTAACCATGAAAGACATTTTCTAAATGTGGCAAAGGAATGGCTGTGCCACGGCTGAAGGAATGGGTGCCACAGAAGGCCCTTTATCTTTCTGTCAATAGGGTTTCCACCACAAAATGGTGTAAAGTTGCAATGGTCTCTCTAGTAATTGAGCTCAATTTAAATGGTTAATGCTTTTTTTCCACACCAGAATTTGGTGTTAAAAATATATTTTAGTCTTGTATCTTTTAATGATCTTTTTTAATAAAAAAAAACAAATAAATAAATTACATCTTCATTTCATTTTTAAATATCAGTGATACGTTGGATGACCAAAAAAGTAGTTCTCTGACACCAGTGATCTATAAATAACCACATACTTTACCTTGCCCTTTCAGCATGACAAGGTAGTGATCAACCTGTGGTCGTGTGTCCTTGGTTCCCACCAAGCAGTGCCGTACCACTTTAAACCACAGGGGGGCGAGTTCTGTCATCTCTGATTTTAACAGGACAGCAGTTCTGCCTCACACAAATCACCCTTAAGGAGAAACAGAAGTCAGGAGAACTTTCCCCCACGGCATATTTAACCGACTGCCACACAACGTGCTGCTGGCGCACATATCCGAGGGGTTCTTAGCTTAGCTTACCTTACAACGAGGAGATCACTGACTCATTTCTTGGCATGGACAGATTGTCAGGTGTTTGTGGGTTTTCTCCAGATGCTCTGGTTCCTTGTCACACTATAAAAACAAGCAGGCTGGGGGTTAAGGTTAATAGACAATTCAGCTGACCATAGGTGTAAATGATTGTTCTCTTTTGCTGCTGTTATTCGCAGCAGTTCACGACTTGACCCTGATCCTGACCAAAATTTAACAGTGGAAGTTTATAGCTATAGATGGACTGTTCTTTATTTATTTATTTATTAATCTTTTTAAATTAAAAAAATGAACCTAATGAATTTGTTGAAAGATACTAAAAATAAAAATGTAGAACAAATCTTAGATTCCTTACATTTGTGGCTTTTTAAACATAACCTAAAAATATATCTTGAATATCACTGATGTGCACACACTGGTGATACTTCATCAGACCTCCTGGCCACACTCTTCAAAAGAAAAAGAAAAACAGTCATTACCACCTGTGGCTGCAACTGAGCATGCTAAGTGTGCACATGTAGTATACAACCAACTTGTGCTCATTACCTCATGCAGTCAAAATGTCAACCATCTCAGAAATGGCATGTGGTTGGTGTTCAGGAGGACTTGTCCAGGATTGATGGGACAAATTGCATGCAAATCATTAACTTGGGTCACCCCAGAGTCACAAACAGAGTAACACATAAAATGACTCATCTCTTTGAACTATATTTAAATGCATTGACTGGAAATAGGCTTCTTCTATAAACACTGTGGGGCTCTTTGGGCTATAGGCTATAAATTCTCATCTTTAGATGTTTCATTTTTCTTTTTTTATATACTGGGGATAATTAAATAACTACAATATATTCTCATTGACCTAAATTTATTTTTGTTTAAATAATAATAATTATATAATAATAATAATATAATTGTTTAAATTCCTTTTTAGGGTCCACTGTCTTAGTGCACCTGATGTGAAGGATTTATTTCTGCGGCCTGTGTGTTGTTTGTGTCTTTAAAAGGCCACCTCCTCCATGCAATTCTTTCCCTGAAATCTATAATTGGAGTCACTTTTGTCATGAAATGAGGTCACCTTGTTCGCCGAACGTATCGTTTATCGAAGCGGATTATATTTAGATCGTCGACATCATCTCCTCCTTCCTCGTGAAACCAAACAAACACACATCTAAATTACGTTTTACGGCTTTAGAATGGTGTGGACTTTAATGGAGCACTAAATCATCCCGCTGTCTGTGTGTACAAACATCTTAAAGCTCCAGTGGCAGTGTCTTTGCCAAGTTAAGAGTTTTATTCCTCCATAAAAACAGACTTGTAGAGATGTGTCGTGTCCCGTGGTTTATCCTGTGTTTTACTGTTGCAATGTTCATCTGACTACCAGGCACAGGTGGTGTTGGTGTCAAGTTAGTAGTTAGTATGTCCTCGCTGCTTTGCAGAGGGGAGCCTGCAAACCACATGGAAGGTCACAAGGCATTCTTTAATACAGGTCTGAGTGATCACTGTTGTACATATGCAAATTTGGGGAATGAGCCCAACTGGGTTACAGTGTTAGTATAGTTTAAATTAAACCACAGTATATTTAGAGAAATACAGAAATAGATGAAATAGATGATGTCATTTTTGAACATGTGTGCATAAGAAATACAGTTGGCTGGTTAACAGCTGTGCCACAGGTTGAACCAAGTGAAGGACTCCATAACTCACTGGTTTCCAACCTTTTTTGACTTGTGACCCCATTTTGACATCACACATTTCTGATGTGATAGGATGTGATAGCCACAATCGAGGATGTGCTTGTTCAGTTTGTCAGGCAGAGCCTCTTTACTGAGCCCCAGGTTAAAGTGAAAGATGTACAGTATGAGTGTTGAAGTGAGGGTTAAGGATGGACTGAACTATACAACTGAATGGATGTTGATGTGAACACTTTTAAATATGTCACGTTTGTTTATATATATATTTGTCATCAGTGTCAATATTTTATATAATATTTTTCCTTGCTGTCTTTGCTGGTGCAGGTCTACTACAGCTATTCTTATTTGTCTTTCTTTCTTATTATTTTTCTTATGTTTACGTAAGGTTCACATTCACTTTTTAACCTGCTGGTGTTCTCAAGGGCAGGCTCTTCTGTCGAACACCCTCTGCTCTTTGGTTTGGAGGAATGTTTTTTTTAAATTTTACAGTGAAACAGATTAAATCTCTGTGAAATAATGACGTTACAAACCTAAAAGATATTCTATTTTTAGTTATTCCACAAGAGGTCACTGTGAACCAATAGTTAGTTTGGACGGACTCGCGTTTAATAAAACTAACAGAAGAAAAGTTTTTGTAATGGCATTTTAATAGATGTTGAATCTTTGTGATCAAATAAAAGTGAGAACACAGAAGAGTTGAAAATGAAGGATCGTTTGCCTGTAGCGCCATCTGTACTCACAGCTATTTTCTTCTGGGAGGGTTTAACTAACATATTTAATTGGTCTACTTGGTTTGTGCCTTAAGTGGGATTTTTATTGATATTAGATTTCCCTTTTTAATTATTTTTCGTTTTTAACAAAATCTTTATTTAACTAGGAAAAAGAAATATCATTGGAACAAAAATCTTCCTAATTATGAGTCTCCTGGCCAAGACACGGAGCGGTAAATTACACAGAGACAGACTTACAACTAAAATAGTTCATAATAATGTGTTTCATCATGACAAATACACTGTATTTAGTTCCAGCTAGGCTGAGCATATGCAGCCATGCTCGGTTTAGAGTCTTTCTTCATCATTCTGCCTCCTATACTCAGGAAAAAAAACACCTTTCCTCTGATTTTATGAACCGTTCATATTGACGAGAACAAAAAGTACAGACATCGACATCAGAACATTAGCACAAAATGAGGCTAGGTTTGACTTAACTTTATTTTAACAATGGCGTCTTCCCACTGACGCAGAATATTGAGTGTAAAACAGGTATTATTCTCTGAAATCAAATATAATTTTAATCTGAAAATTCTGATATAAATAAAATACAAGTAATGTTTCAGAAAAACATTACTTTCTACTACTTTTGTTGGACTCCTCATTCACTCTCAGAGTCCCATGCGGTTTCATGTAAATGCAAAGTAAAGCTTAGAAGAATGTTCTAAAGAAAATTAAATTTAAACAAGTATCAGATCAGTGCAAATCTATTTATCCTAAATTTTGCTTACCTTTCACTTGCAGTGTATTTATGCAGATTTACTGCATTCACTACAATGTACATTTACTAAGAACGTGATATTGAAATATCTTCAGCTCTCATTTGACAGAAAGCTGACTGACCATTTCTTTGATTCCATTTGGAGCCGTGCCGCCTCGACATTTCCCCGGTAAAGATAATATACAGTGACTTAAATGTATCCAGTGATCCTCAGGCTGAAAGCCACAGACTGTGGGTTTACTGATCCAATTATCCTGCTGTGTGAGAAGAAGAATTTGAAGAAACCTGTAGAGGCTGAGATCACCTAGAGATGAGTCCAGTCTTTGCCCACTTACACTCATCCCTGGTTCTCCAATTGACAGCAACCAGGGATCAGTGTCTATGGAAGGGGTCTGCAACCCGTGGCTCATGGAAACAAACTGAGTCTTCAACCTAATTTAACCAAATTAACCTGACTGAACTTCATATAAAACACGACTAATGCATCAAACTGTCTAGTATGAGAACTAGATTGTATACAGCAGCGGCCCCCAAACTTCTGGCACCACGGACCCATTAAATGCAGCTTTTTTTTTTTTTGAAGACGTAGACTCTTCTTCCTTCTCCTCATTGGCTCTTTTACCCTGAACTAAGAAACTTTCCAAAGACGTTTGTTTTCTGTTCATTTTGCTAGTTCAAGGGTGTGTAACGAGGCGAGAATCTTGACATGTATGAAGTGTGAGTCATAGACTACTGTGATTTTATTATTTATTTCCTGTATGTAGAAAATATACGACTGGTGTTTAAGTCACTGTAAAAATCACTGGTTCATTCTAGGCAACACAAACTGGCAACTAAAAAGAGGAAGTGAGGGCTGTGTCTGCAGACAGGGGAGGAGTTAACGACACACAGGTGAGGATGGTCAGGTGATCACTGTGGAGGGAAACACAGTTGGTGGGGACAAGGCAGGACCTTGGAGACGTGGACAGACAAAGTAGGGAATGGAGCCTGTGAGGAGAAACAGAAGGTGAGACACAAGAAAATGAAAGTAATCAAACTGAAAAGAATAAAAGTACAACTTAACTAGGGAGCAGGATGGAAAAGAATAAAAGTACAACTTAACTAGCAGTTAAGCAGGATTTCACAAAAATGTGTTGGACAGGAAAGTGTGTGTGATTGACACAGAGGTGACTAACTATTTTGGTGCCCGAGGCAAGATTATAGGCCACAGAAGTAGAAAAAGAGCCTAATGATTAATTAATTTTATCACACCAACAAAAGAAAACACACTTTATGTAAAAATAGATTATAGAAATAACAAATAAATCAAATTTAATTCAATTAAATAACAAATAAAACCAGAGTTTGTTCAGATATGTCTGCAGATATTCAGAATATTCCACCATTTAAATAACAGAAATCCACCACAGTAACATGTGATACATTTTTTTAAACAAAAAGTTAGTCCCAGAAACAGCAAATCATTTTTCCCTTTTTTTGGGTAAATTAATACAATTATTTATTTTATTTTTCTGTTCATTTATTTTTTGTATTGTATTTGTAAGCGCTTGCATCTATACGCCTCCAGCAGGTGGCGCCCTACTCAACTGCTCGTGTGGCCTGTGAGTGCCATTATATATTCAGTCTTTGTTGTTAAAGAATACTTTAAAAAAGTGAGTAGGAGTTTTTTAAACTTTTTTTTTTATAGAATTATGTGGTTTTAATTCCAGTTTCTGTGTTTGTTTGTGCATATTTTCTTCATATTTTTGCTCTTACTTTAGCACAAAGGTTTGCTGGTTCAAATCCCATTCTTTCTCACCATGCATGTTTTTAAAATTTGGTTCCTAAATTGACCACAGTTAAAGCATAGACTCTGAACTAACGTAAAAAAGTGAACAAAAATAAATAAATAAATCAAATAAAAATATTCCTGATGATGATAGAATATCTGTCAGATCAATAAAAAAAAACCGTCACAAAGTATCTTTGTCATAAATGTATCCTGACTCACTTCCACTGACCATGTCAGTGACGGCTCCGTGGACTGGACCGGTGTGGGCTGAGGAATAAAAATAATCACTCCACTTCTACTGCAGTAAGAATATAGTGACTAAAAATACGGATTTCTTGGACAAATGTCAAAGGAAACATCCTGACTTTGATGTTGTCCAGTGTATAGACTCTGAATAGTACAGATATACTTGGAAAAGTTTGGAAGGTTTGGAAAGTTTGTCTCATGAGTCTCATGAAGACGTTTCACCTCCTCATCCCACAGACTTTTTCAGTTTCAACGGACTGTTGGGAAACTCTGGTATTTAGCCGCAGAGTGGCTGAATACCTGAAGGAGGTGACCACACCTTAATACCAGCAGGAAGGTTACGATAACTAGGGTCAAGGTCACCTGGGAGGTCGGTGTCACCTGATCCCTGTGTTGTTCAGCCAAGGAGAGTTGATTTTTCTGGGAAGAGACCACAGGACAACATTGTTGTGTCTTCTGTTGAGCGATGGTTTCTCCAGGTTGACATAAATGATTTCCTTCACTCCTCTTACCAACCATTTGTCCAGCACTCCTATAATGCTCTACCAGTGTTTCTGTAAATGTGTAAAGGTAGGAACACTCTTGGCCCATGTACACCTGTTAAATCCCAAAGATTTATACAGTTTGAACAAACCCTTTAAATACAGAGCTGAGTGCAGAGACAGCCAGTCTGCTCATTTGTGTCAGTCTTTGAAAGCAACAAAATTTCATCTTTGCAGAAGTTCCTGAATAAAAAGCAGAGACATCCTTTTCCATTTGAATGTAAATTTCTTTTTTCCTCTCTACAAATGCATATTTAATGTCAGGGGAAGCTTTAATAAAACAGTGTGCAGGCCACTGAAAGACATGTCGGAGCAAAAGTATCTTTGTACAACTTCTGTTTCCACTGTCAAGGAAAAAGTACGAGTCCATGAATACAAAAGGCACAATACTGTAGTACTGCCGAGATGAAGACCCCAAGAAAAATGAATCTCGTCTGCCAACAGGTTTATTACTTTTGGTAGTTTAAAATAACATGTCTAACACTTTCACAGGAGGTGAGGACATACAGTACTGTACAATGAGACAGAACACACTGTTCTACACAGGGGGACCTTCCCAGTGGGCTGACAGGAGTGTGAAGTGGGAACAGGTCTTTAACATCTGTGGAATCACATGGTTTAAAAATAATCTATGGTACAAACGTTCCTTTGTTTCTTACAGGACAAAAAAAAAAAAAACAAATGAAGAGAGAAAAAAGGAAAAAAAAAAAAAAAGAAGATGAAGAGAGAAAAAAGGAAAAAAAAAAAAAAAGATGAAGAGAGAAAAAAGGAAAAAAAAAAAAAAAGATGAAGAGAGAAAAAAGGAAAAAAAAAAAAAAAGAAGATGAAGAGAGAAAAAAGGAAAAAAAAAAAAAAAGATGAAGAGAGAAAAAAGGAAAAAAAAAAAAAAAAGCAGATGAAGAGAGAAGAAAGGAAACAAAGGAAACAAGGATTGACGTATCCATCCATTTTCATCCACTTATCCGTTACCAGGGCAGCAGTCTCCATGACCGCCACCCAAATCACGCTGCACCGTACCAACCCCCCTGAACCTTCCTGCAGGTGGTGAGTCCACTGGAAGGTACCAACAGCCCTAACAGGGATTCTAACTTGCCCAGGAGGTGAACCCTGGGGTTCCACACCAATGACAGAGACGCTGCCTCTGGACCAAAGCCGCACAGGATTGAAGTAAGTAAGAAAAAAAGAACTCTTTGGGATTTAACTAAAGTAATTTATTATTGTTTAAAGGTAGAATTCTAAGATCATTCTTTGTATTTTGGTGATAAAACGCCCTGTTTTTCCCACTATCATGACTGTGGAAAATCTCCTGGTCACTGGTTTTGATCTCATTAAGAACGTTTTCCTTTGGAATCATGGCTTTTCTAACTCGACTATTTCATTTCATTTTTTTTATTTTAAAAATTATGATTTTTTTTATGACTTTTTTAACTTTCTAAATCTCATTCTTGGGACATTTGATCTCCTAACGTTGACCCCCTTGTGGATGATTAATAATTCAGCAGGTATCTAAAAGTTTGACCAAAGAAGTGATAATGTGTGTAAATCAGATACATGGGACATTACGCCGGAGTGTTATGACATTAATTACATAATTATTCCCAGTTATTTCCCACACCAGGGATTCCACCAAATTCCACCATTCAGTCATGGATGTTGGAGTTCAGTACTTTATTTCCCCTTGGACCAGCCCTTCACAGACCCTACTCATTAAAAATATCCGCTTCTGCAGCAATAATATTTCTTGGCCTGAGTTTGTTAAGGATTTAGAAGTCCAGAAACCGATTTTGGACTACAAAATATTTCATCAGAAAACTCTTGAATTGTACAGGTCCAGATTATTCCAACATCAGCCCTGTTCTATTCACGATCCTTCAGAATTTATATATATATATATTTATATATTTTTGCTGCAGAGTTTGAATTGATAATCATGGATATAGTAAAGTGTTATAGAGTTACAACAAATTACACTGCAGCTCATTGTCATTTAAAAAAACAAAACAAAAAACCTAGCGTTATTTGCCTACCAAAAATTGAACTGGGATCAAGAACTGGTTTTCTAATGCATAAAATAAATTTTAAATAAAAATACCTGTCAGTGTGTTAAAGTGCTGAACTATCACTAATCATACTATAACTACAGAACAATGTTGACGACGTCGGGTCATGCGGTGAAAACATCATTGGTTCCATCACTGGTGGTACTGTAACTAGTGCAGCAGCTCTGATGGCCTGAACACATGGAGTTAGGGATAATCAGGCCAGGGTGAGATGCAGATGAGACTCACCAGGTCTGTGTGCAGGAAATCAATTCCTGTTGCATTTGGTTGAAATTATTTGGGACTGGAAACTCGACAACAATCCACTTTGTTGTACTGTGAACACACGTCATTCCCTAACCAAGGGAAATGACCATTATACGCTGTTTGTTTTTTTGCAAGAAGTCGGTACTGTTTGTTTATTGGTGGAAATGTTTGCCTTTGGAAGAGACTCATTAGGTTGTAGAATAACATTTCAGACAGCGCTTTTAAACTGTTGGTGGACGAGGAAGGAAGGGACTAGCTAAAAGTTTTTTGTGTCACTTCACACAATTTTTAGTTCACTTAAGCAGAGACAGTTGTGCTGTATGAGTGCACTCAGACTAACAAGAGACATTCTGTGTATTCACTGAACCACTGGCTGTTATGAAGCTTAATGTATTCCTTCAGAAGGTTTTGACCACATTAGTGGGTTTCATCAAACAATAATGTTGTACCAGCAGAGTCATATCAAAGTATTTCATATGTATTTGTAGTAGTGAAGGGAAGAAGGGCTACTGTAATACTTCACCTTGAATTATGAATTACTGTCAATCATGTCAGAGTTTTTCGTGTCTGTCGGCGTCATCACAAAAAGTAATTTTATAGGTGGGATTATGATTTTCTAATACATAAAATATCCTCCAACACCAGGTTGATTTGTTTATTTCCCCAATTTGTGTATTTCTTTTGTTTTTATATATTGTTCTTTATAGCCCTGGCAGGTTTATTGTTGAAACCCACACAAAAATAATGTTTTGGTGAATGAATCAAACTCTGGCTGTTACTCAGTGGAGGGGAAACTGTTTTAGTTTGAAAATTAAAAAAAAAAAAAAAAATCTATTGATGTTCTCCTACCAGTCAGAGGAATAAAACCTCACAGCTGTCTCGTTTTTACGAGTAGGAAATAAAAGAATATTACGAGATTTCGTGGAAATAAGTGCTTTCTTATATTCACAGCCAATAAAACCTGAGAAAATATAGAATTGGCCTGGGCTGTTGAGGGGAAAGAAGTGAAGCTTCTGTTGTACCTGGGTGGGCTATAGGTGACTTACTCCAAGTACACAGTGTACTTACTGAAGTATCATTATTTCTTTAACTTTCAGGATAATAAATATATATATTTTTTTATTTCAATTTTCAAGTCACTTTTATATTGAGTGTAAACACATGGTTTATATATTATTATTTTTGTTCTATATATTAATCTAAATCACTAGCTTGAGTTGAATAAAAGAAAACATACCGTTAATAATGTCATAAAAAATAAGCAGCAGTGTTTTCCTGCTTTACTTTTAAATAGTAAAGTTTCCTGTAAACACACATATACACACTGGAGGGAGCTGTAAACGATGTTCAGTGTGCTCTCGTGGTTTTACCGAACAAATATAAAGAGTTATTAAGCTACATCACTAAATAAGGATCTGTTCTATTCTATTCTATTTTTACATTGTTTTCTCTCAGTCAGTAAAGAGAAATAAAACACTGAACCAAACATAGTGTTCACTGCGTTAAATGCTGAATCTGAATTCTTTGTAACTATTATTATTCAGGCCTCTCTTATATAGAGGGTGCGGGTGTGTGTTGACAAACTATATATATATATATATATATATATATATATATACATATATATATATATATAAACCTGGCCTATCCAGCACTCCAACATCTATCTCTGAGCATTTCAGCACCATTTTTTTTAGAGAAGCTGAAACTGTGATTGATAAGAGGTTATTTGCAATTTATGTTTCAGAGTCAGGCAGAGAGAGAGAGAGGGGGGGGGAGAGAGGGAGAGAGAGAGGGCAGCAGTAGTGTTTCAACAGCTAGTGATTTCCAACCAACTTGTAGATGTGAACAAGTGACAGCGGCGACGAGTGCTGAAGTAAATTGCTGTGCTGTCAACCAGAATAAACCAGAGCTTTCTGGAAAACTGGCCCAAACAGGTCCAGCGTCACAGGAGCCGCTGTGTATGTAAGGATTTCATCACCACGGACAATAACACCAACACCCCGCTACACCCCCCCCGCCCGCCAAATCCTATGAATAAACTGTCTTCTAATCTCCCTGATATCTCACACTGTTTTGATGGATTGTTGTATGAACAACGGCGGTGCTGCAGAGAGTGTACACCCACACACAAAATGAAGAAAGAATTTAGTCGTACCTCTGAGAATAAAAGTTTTGACAGTCTCCTCTCATTACCAACCAGAACACGCTGCAGCTCGGGGGTCACATGGGGACGCGCTGGTGCTGTTTACAAAATATTTTGTCTTTATGTGCGAGATATCGTTCTTTTAGGAAGTTCGCCGTCATGTAGATGATATTAGGGTTCTCAGATCTGCCTCTGGGCTTCGAGATCTGTCGTTGTCTTTCATTTATCGATGCGATGTGCACTTCAGGGACGCTGCGGCGTTCAAATAAGAGGAAGGCTGTACGTAGACTTATAAAGCTGCGTGATGTATTTCATATGGACCCGTGGCTGTACGTGTTTATGATTTGTTGCTGTGTTAAAGTGTCACGTGTGCAGAACACAGACACAGAGTGCAGATCTATAAACCAAAGGTCAGAGTTTGACATTTTGATGGCAAAGGTTGTCGCCGGAGTAAACCGGTCGTCTGTGTTTTCTATAGATTTATAGAATGGCCGTCACTGCGGCTGACATCCTATGTTTACATTAGATATGACTTTTTAACCCCACAAAGGGAATTGGAACCTGATATTGAAAAAGTGTTTAACAGTTAAATATGTTGGTGATTCTAAACATGTGAAAATAAGATAAAACATTGACCTTGTGGTATTCACCTCGTCACTGTATATTTGCCTGGATGAGGCTCTCGTCACATCACCTCTGTGTCAAAGTAGAGCTCCATCGATGTGGTGTTGGTGGTGAACCACATTAGGATGCTGTTCGTAGCTTTACACACACACATACACAGAATGGGTTCCATTTCATAGAACAAATAATCCCATGACCTTAGATTAAGGGATTGCCAAAAGGTGTTGATTTTTCCATGATTGTTGTGGTGTGGTGTGGATCAGAGCCCAGGGCTGTTTTTCTCTTCCAGCAGGTCCCTGAGCTCCTCCTGTGTTTGCTGAAAGAGCTGGAGGTGATAAACCTGCTGCATCACACTCTCTCTCTCTCTCTCTCTCTCTCTCTCTCTGTGTGTGTGTGTGTGTGTTTATGTGTGAGTACACTCGCACTGTCTCCACATGTGCCCTCCTCATGTGTCCCCCTCACAGGGTATATGCAGTTCCTTTAATGACTGCGTCCAATGACAACATGAATCTCCTTCATTTTGCCGTCACTCAGTCACCAGGTGACAATGACCTCAGGTGAATGCTGCTCCAATCACAATCACCCAAATAAATGTAGGCCTCTGTGAGAGTCTCGGTGCAAAAGGAAAACAATGATCTAACAGTGTTTTCTTTCTGTCATCCGTCTGGCTAACGTGCGCAGGACTCCAACCTCAAAACCTTTACAGTTTGTTGCACATTCACACTGTGAAAAGGTTTAATAATGCATGACTATCGAGCTACTTTCTAATCTTCAAAGGGTCTAAGTGAACAATTTTCTTTGGCGAGAAAACTGGCTTTTGAGATTAGTCTCCAAAGACATTTAATATTTGGAACAATTGCTGGCACAAAGAGAATTACAGTCTCCCCCCCCCCACACACACACACTCTCACACACACACACTACTATCAGCAAACACCTTTGTAATTACACGTTTGGACCAGGACCAGTTTTCAGCAGGCCTATTACAAAGATGCGGTTTTATTCCAAAGTGATGTTTGCAAATGCTCTAAGCTCGGAAAATGAAAAACAAATTCTGCCGACACAGCAAATCTAACACGGCCAGGCTTTCGCATCATGATTATGTAGACACGCGTGCAGACTGTGCACAGATCAACATGCTTTTAATTCAAAGCATGTTCAAACCACTAATGGAATCACGCATATTGGATGTTGTCCCTTTACTCCGAGTCCCTGTCTGTGGGACCAACCTTTAGTGCTGTACAGATCAGGAAAAGATCTATTCAGAAAACGAGGGAAAACATTTGCGTTTACCTTCTACCCCGGGAACATACTGTATGTCATTATAGGAGAAACTTTGCACTAATATCTGACACACACGTCTCCAGGCTCAGTAATGCAGTCGTCGAGCTGCATCTGCATTAAGAACCATAAGTGCTCTGAATGTCTGCTTTCACTTAGCCCGCTGTTATTGCAGCAGATGTCGAGCTACACAGGCAGTAATAATGGCTGCAGATTTACTACAACAATACTTTCTGCATAGTACAATACAGAGGTGAAATATTCAAGGACTTTCGTCTCCATCAGATAACTCAGGCCGCTGCCATCAGATTAAATTTAGTGTGGGAAAAAAATGTAACAAGCCACCGAAAAATCATTTTCCTCCCTCTGATTCTACAACAGTGTGTGTGTCGAATAGTGTAAACAAAGCCAGAAGATTGCTTTTGTTCTATTTTTACTTAGAAATTTGTTAAAAACTCTGAAATTCCATGCAACATGTGAACTTCCAACCTGACTCTCCCTCCTTTGAACTCCCCCCCCACCCCTGCTGGGATGAGTCTAAAGGCTCTGAGATGTAAAATCCAGACAACAGGGTCTTGTTCAGCTACATGCATTTGTCTGAAAACACTGGGGCCGAGCAGATTAGTGAGTTGTCAAGTCAAATTTATGATTGCTGATGTGAGATGCCAAGTTTGTCAACCCACAACCGCACCCTCTACATCAGTGAGGATCTGCTTTTCTATGTGAGCAATGAGACTGAATAATAATAGTTACAAAGAATTCAGATTCAGCATTTAACGCAGTGAACACTATGTTTGGTTCAGTGTTTTATTTCTCTTTACTGACTGAGAGAAAACAATGTAAAAATGGAATAGAATAGAACAGATTGTATAAAAGCATTTTTGGTCTTAAACCTTCTTATTTTATTTATGTATATGGGAACTGAGTGTTACAGTTTAGCATTAGCATCTTCTTGCTTCTTGTTATGAAATATTTCTTTATAAAAGATGTCTTTCCTCATAATAAAATTCTGGACTAAATTTAAATAGAAACAGAATTTGAACTAAAATATTACTTTTTAGTAATAATCAAATTTTTGGTATACAAAAAAATATAATATAAGAATATATATATATATATATATATTTTAAACATGTGTAATCAGTTCTCAGATTGACTTACAGGTTAAAAGTCGACCTTCTTTGCCGCAGCGTCCTGGTAATAACTCTAAGCCTTAGGCACAAACACAGACTCAGAGAGGAGCGACACACACGTCGGCTCTCATCTCACTGTGTGCCCTGCAGACATGACAACTGTGGTCAACCAGGGAGGTGATACAGGTTTTCATCTCTCCCCAGGACTTTTGGCTCCAGCTGAGAAAAAGAAGCTGCACCTTTGAATCAAAGAGACTTTGTAGGACTGTAGGTCAGACTCCAGGAGACTGGGAACTTAAAAATCCAAATTAGGTTTCCAAATAGCTGTTGAGCCTATACACACACACACACACACACACACACACACACACACAGCTTCTTTTTAGCAGTAGTAGTAGTTTTTCACTACAATACAATGGGAGTCAGGGAGTTGTCATCTTTTACATTTCTTTGTTTAGGAAGACTCCTACTCTACTCTAGTTTGCACAACAGAATAATTGACCTGAGCCCTCATGGTCCCTTCCTATATTTGGCAGGAACAGTTTGAGAAGAGATTATTTTATTATTTATCGCATCATCTTTATAATAATAATTATCTTGACCAGACCAGAGATGATAATAAACAGTAGATTCTCATGATATAACTCCAGTCACACGGCTTTCAGTTCACGCTAAGGCTTTTTTTATTGCAAAGTGTACCTGATACTACACCAAAGATGCAGCACAAATCAGAGAAACAACACAGAGGACAGGGAACAGAGATAATAAGCTCCACTCCAGATTACCAGTGTTATTGTGCTGCATTGAAAAAGCCCAGCTCCCATAGAGGAACAGAGATAAGTGGAGCCTGAGGGTGGACGCGCTGCCTGCAAACAAGTGGAATCCAATGGGGGGAATGAGGAAAAGTGAATATGTTGGAGCAAAATATTTTAGCTGAGCGAAACAGGAAGTTAAGAAAATGGCTGTTGTTCTTATTTACTGGAGGTGAAACTCAGGGGAAAACAGCAGACACACATCATCAGAGCAGTGGCAGCACAAATGTAATTAGACCACCTCCGGGGAGCATTCCCATTAATTGG
>NW_007585110.1:223668-275205 GCF_000523025.1 Cynoglossus semilaevis | reverse complement strand
AAGTGCCGCTGAAAAATTTTAAACCAGTTTTCACTTGGAACAAAGAAGGCAGTGAAAGAGAATTATACGCTGGAAGATAATAATATTCCACACAATAACTAATCTCCACCGTTTCATATATACTGTTGTGTACGAGTCAATGAAGATTTTTATTTTAATTAAATCTTTAATGTTTGCGAAACTATAACTTTGGGTTTTTAAGTTGACCGACAGAGAAAGATACAAAGTAAAACTTTCCTGGAGGACATATGGTTATATTTAATATGTTTCAAAAATATAGTCTTTTAGCATTTTATGTTTTGTTCTTCACTTTTTAATGAGCACTCGTTTTCACCGAGATCTTTGAAAGTAGGCGATGAGGTGTCTCTAAACTTGACACATTGAGCCTTGTAGCCCGGACTATAATGCTGCTGCTGTTGCTGCTGTTACTGATTTTAATATGGTGTAAGTTTGGTGCATTGAATCTGCAAAATAATTAGTTCTGAGTCAGTGTATGTCTACTGTTGACCTGAATAATGTGGCTCATAAATACATCATATGAAAAGTCATGTGACTCTTGACATAATATTTTTAATAATTGCTGAGCAGATGATAACGAACTGACCAAGTCAGGTTAAATCAGTGACTGTAGAACATTTTTTAGTATTTGTGCAGAGGGAATTCTCAGGGATAGGGAATATTAATGACTTTATTTAGATGCAGTAATGGCTACTGTAACTCTACAGAAACACTGCATTTATGGAATTTTCCTGTAAAATACTTATTTAAAAAATCAACAAAAATCAACTTTTCCAAAAAAAAAAAAATCATATTTAAGAGAATAAATAGACATTCTTAGGTAAAAAAAACCAAACAGATTTTCTGCTGTTCTGATTCTGACGTTGTTGAACTTCCAGTGTGTCTGACCTGTTCATGATCAAACGACCTCTCCGTCTCTCTCAGTCCTCGGTCCGATCACACTCTCTCTTACATCACTTCCACGGCATAAAACATTATCGGGGACCATCATTTATCCTGCCACTGCTGGAATGAAAGTGCTGTGTGTGCATGAACAGAACACACTCATATATAACGCCCATCAAAGTGCTCATTAATATTATGGACCTACTTTCAGCTTCCCTCCGGGGGTTCCCTCATCAGCTAGCATGCTTCACGGAGCACCACCTGCTTTGTTTGGCTAACAGGGTTACCGACGTTGACTTGAGCCGATGATGGCACCACATATTTGGACAACGAGGTTATTGCAGGTCTCAAGTCAGGTGTTAAATCCAGGAAATAATTATTTTACAACACTGCTAATCTCATAGAATTTAAACAAACGTATTCTGGAAGCTTCCATTTTTCATGTTTGACCAGGATCCAGGAGGGATAAATGGTTGACAGCATCACGTCCTTCTGTAGTGTACTCTGGTGTCCAAGAACATGCAGAGTGGGTTCTAGGTACACATACGTGGCCCTGAGATGGACGGGCAAACTGTCCAGGCCTGTTGACTGCTGGGATTCCCTCCAGCTCCTGCGTTGACCCTGAGAAGGGATTAAGCGGTAGAAAGTGGATGGATGGAAGGTAGAAAACGTATGAATAAATCTTTGATTGGCTGCATAAAAATGTGCAGCTTTAAAGCAGAGCTGTGTGTCTTTTATTCAGACTGCAGCAACAGAACAGAACAGATGGTGTACACCTGTTCTGTTCTGGACAGAGGGAAAAAAATGGAGTTTGACATTTTGAATTAGTTGGCTCCACGCTCTGAGCTCTGACTGCAGTGTCACAGTGGATGTCTTCTTCCACAGCAGACAGAGTGAAGTGAAGCAGACGACTGACAGGAGAAAACAAATAAAGTGCTGATGGTGGTGTACTGGAGTGGTGTGTGTCTCCTACCTTCTGTCAGTAAAATGCTACCCTGGTTTTAATACAATTTATCAAATACATTTGTGCTTTAGTGAGGTGTTCCCAGCAACCCAGGGCTAATCACTTTCATCAGCCTCACCTGTGTCCTGTGAGTTCGTTAGTGTCACTCGTCTCACCTGGTGTTCTGGGTCTATATGCCTCTCTCCAACACTCAGACATTATGTGTGTTTTATTACATGTGTTCCTGTGTTTTCTTCCTGTTCCTGCGTGCTGCTTGTTCCTGTGTCCCTGGCTCTCCATTGGGCCTTCCCACGTTTCCCCTTGGTTGTTGTTCCCTCGTTGTGTTGGATTTAGTGGAGGTAACTTTCTGCATCTTAATTCAGAACCCATTAGTACCTGTTAGACAGTTTAAAAAAGAAAAGAAAAGAGAAAAAAAAAACAAAGAGAGAATATTGATGGTGACTAGTCTCTGTGGTTTCTGAGGACTACCTGAGGATCAACCCTCTCTGGGTTGCTGAGCAAGACCAATATCATACAGGACTGGGTTTGTTGTCCACTCTAACTTGACCATGTAAGAGTGAGAGGTTTGTCTTTGTTTGTGGTCCTGTGTCCTGGGTGTATTTAATGAAAGATAATTAAATACCGCAGCTTTTACTGAGTAATGACTACTCCCCTCACACAGGAGGGTTTTATTTTTAGTCAACAGGAACAACCTCTCTTTTCAGCTTCGTTTGAAGTAAAACAGATCTGAAAAAGACAAAACTTTACAGAACTATGTCACTTCTGCAAAGTACAACACACCTCCAGTACGACCTCCACTGCTGCACACGCAGTGTTGCTCCTTTGTCTGTTTATGACGGTGACCTTTCTTCGGTCGCGCTGCTTTATGCCGTGATAGAGCTGGGCTACGAGGAGAGATACGGGTTAGTTAAAATTACGAAGCACTTGGTGAGTGTAGAACCTAAAGTGTCTTTGTACTGAATGGCTGTTTTACATGGCCTCACTCCTGTATAGCTCTTTCTACAATAGCTACCTTTGTGATCTTTGTAAACCCCGATGAAAGGAGTTGACACAAAGATCAGACCAATGCGGCAGCGAACGCCGTGTGGTTTTATCAAGAATTACGAAGTTTAGAGGGAAATCTCACCGACTTTCTATCAATTATCCTCCTGATTAACCTTGACTGAGCTGAAGCAGAAGAGTCTTCATTCAATTCTCGTTCAGTGACTGAATCAATGACATCAATTTGTGGAATGGAGTTTCACTCACAGGTGACCTGGCACACAAACGCGGCAACTGCTGAGCAATTAATCTGGCAATGTCTTTCTCGAATGTTGCTGTGCGCTTGAATGAGCATTTGGTAATGGAGGGTTTGGAATAATTAGAAGCAGTAAAAGACACGAGGCGGTGACGGGTTAGATCACTAAATGATTTCTGATCATGTTCTTTTCTTTTAAATCCATCTTTTTATAGTTGATTTCAATGACACATGTTTCAAATCTCCCTCTGAGCCAGAACCACGACGGCTAAGATCAGATAAACTCACGTGTAAAGAGTTGCAGTAGGAGACGTCTTTCATGACTAACACGCTTTGTCTTTCTTTCTTTCTGCCGACTTTTATTCATCTTGGAATCTTGGATCTCCACATCGGTTCTTATGTCCTACACCACCACCCTCACATTTTTTTCTGCCACTCCTGACATAAGCCCAAAATGGTGCTCACTGAACTGATCTTTTTGTAAACACACAGAGGTGTGAAGTTCTTTGCTAAAATGATAAACAGATCAATAATGAGAGAGAGAAAAAAAGTTCATGAAACAAGGACAACAACGTTGTGTTTACTGTAGTCATTGGCAGGTGAAAACTGTTTGGAAGGCTGTAAATGTGGGACACAGAAGACTGTTTGTGTCCAACGATGAAAAGATCGTTAAAATAAGCAACACCTCACTGTAACAGTAAGACTGTTGTTGCCAGATGCCAAAAGGAGACTGTGGGGACCTAATAAGTAAATAAGTGTTTTGGAGCCAGACCATCACAGCACTGTGGGGCGCTGTTAGTCATTTTTATTCCTTAGGTATAATAAATTACAGCACCGCCAGTAAATTCTTAATGATAATCTAACTATTAGCTGAACTTGTCTGTAGTACAGGTCTAGTTGAGTATGCTAGTCATGCTAGTCATAACAGAATGGTGATCTGAGAGTGTACACAGACAGGCCTGATAATAATGTTATGATGATGATTTAAACACAACATCTGATGGCTGTGTTTTTGTCTAAATTCAGGAATTCATTCCACAATATATGGGCAAAAAAAGAAATTGTCTTCCAGATTAATAGCACTGAGATGTCAAACTCCTGCAGGTGTCCCAGCCTGTCAAATGTAGTTTCTGGAAGAGACTCACTCCTAGAAACGCTGAACCTTGTCATTTGGCCCAGCAGAAACAAATAAAAGTTCACACACACTGATTACTGATGGATATCATAGAAAATCTGGTGGATGTATGACTTACTTCACACACACTGATTACTGATGGATATTATAGAAAATCTGGCCGACCTGATGGATGTATGACTTATACACACGCACTTTTTGAAAAAGTAAATAACCTCGAACCTTTGTGACAGAGAAACCAACATTCAGAAAGTCGCAGTAATAAAAAGTCAATCAAAAGCTTCAGGTGGCACCACTGCAGCGGTGACCTTTGAACTTTAGTTCTCCACCAGGACAAAGTCTCCTCTGTTTTCTCATCATATCCTGGCTTCATTAACACACCAAACGTCTCTGTCATGTGATACACAGCAGCTTCTTCTGCAGTCTGACTCACTGCAGGTGTGGTAACATGATGCACATCACATAAGGTTCCTCTGTGTGTGTGTGTGTGTTTGAGCTCCTGTTCCCCATTGGGTAATAATAGTCACTAATGGATATACTGTCCCAGCTGTTAGTTATATAGTGCAACACTGTTAAATCATGTTATTAAATACTGATTTTAAAATGTTTTTAAAATGCCACAGACAGAAAAGCAGGTGTCATTTCTAAAAATGCAAATTCAACTTAACCTTGTAGTTGCACTAAAGCACACGAGACAACGATCAATGGTTTTGTTTGAAGAAATAATTGTTGGCTTTTTAATGAGAATCAGCTCCTGTTTCTCCTCATTTGCTTAAAATCCCATTTATCTCCAAAATAATGACTGAAAATCTAATAATTTTGCACTGAACTATATATACATTTTTTAAAAATCTATTTTTCTCTATATCTCAAGAAGTGGTCTGATGTGTTTCCAAACCGTCTACCTCTGGTTGGATTTGCTGTTTGAGTGCAGCATTCTGGGGGAGTTGTGCTCAAAGCCCCTTTGCTCTAATCTCTGTTCTAAACCCAGGATAAGACGGCAGAGGACAGGACCTGTTGCCTTACACTGGCCTTTAAGTAGTCACTTTGGTTCCTGGCTTCTATCCTGTGCTGACCTAGAAATAAGAAGCACAGACAGACACAGGGCTCTGGAGAGATGACAGAGTTGGTTGCTTCTCTTTCAGACAGAGCTGATGTTTCATTCTGCACTGCCTCTCCCTGACTGTCAGCCTGCTCTCCCAACACTCCATAAAGTCTTGCTGTTGCCTTGTCCTAATTGTGTCTCTTAAGCTTAAATTTGTCAATACATATTGGAACACGGCGCCTCGGCGGGTTGAAGCATCGATGGCCTCCGCTGCTCTGACAGCTCAGTGGATGCCAAGCCTACAACGTCCATATCTAAATAAAACTATCAAAATTGCAGATTTTCTTTGCCTGTCCAAACGTCAGAACCATATTTTGCAGCTCCGAAAAGAGCGGATAAGAACGCCTGTCCCTTCCTTTTGCAGAGTCACAGCCGTCCAGCTCTCGGTGTTTGCACAGAGCAGGTGCACTCGACTGTGGTCACTGGCATTTAAGATCTTGTTTCTCTGGGACTTTTCGTGCTGGAAGACAGAGCATTAATAAAACATTAGGGGGAGATGGGAAATGGATGGTGAAGGTGCAACAAATGAAAACTAGAGAAAAAGTGTTCATCAGATGTAGTTCAGTGAGTGTAAAATATTATTGGAGATCATTTAGGAACAAGGTGTGCTATGGTTAGTCCAGTGGTATGAAAGGCTTATAATCACTCTTATCTTAGTACTTCTACATTAAATGTACACACAGCTTAGCGGTCTCTGTTAGTCGTAGACATAACAAAGGGACAAAAGGACAGGAGCTGTCTTTGTCCAATGACACCTTAAAGATTAATTTCACATCACAACCAAAACAAAATATATAAACTGGGAAAACTTTAATTAAAGCAGTGAACCTAATGCTCCATCTCCAGATTTTAATCTGTGGGTTTTCAGAAATGAATTAATCATGACCAATGTTTAGGTCTTCAATATGCAATTTGTGTTCTTAGTGAATAAAAAAATGACCTTACAGATTTAAGTCTCAACCGCTTCTAATAAAATCACTGTCAAAACACAAGTGATAGTTGATATTTTCAAATCCTCGATCTTGTCATTTGACAGTGGAAACACTGCTCTAAACTGTAATAATAATGGAACAAAAAGTTCTAAGTAAGTTATCGATATGTTGTGTTGTACTTTGTGCAGAGGTGCAGGTCAAACGCCTGCTGTGCTACCAGGACCAGACTGATATGACCTGGTCCTAGACCTGTGAGTCCAGAAGTCTCTGGAGGATTCAGCTCTGGCAGAACATCTGATCATATTGTTTGGTTTTTCAGATCGCCTGTTAGGTCATCCTTAATATTTAGTTGTCTCTGAGTCTTGGACGTCTTCTTCTGGAGGTGGTGTGTGTGTTGTTACTTTCAGTTTTTAACTTATTTATCGTACAGAGACTCGTCCAACGCAGCCGTGCGAATTCTCATTTTCTGTTCATTTTACCCAGGTCTGCAGAAACAATGTTATTACCCTCTCCTTTCTCTTTTCGCCCCCCCCCTATTTCCTCACAGTTTGACAAGAAAGCATTCTAATATCGATGAAGTGCAGCAAACACCACACAAAAGTGACAGAATATGTGTCATTATGTGGACATAAAGGAGTAGGTGAAGGAGGGGAGATTTTTTATGGGAGATCAGTGTCAACCAAAGAGCAAGTAACCCTACACCTTGATACACACAACACATATTTCAGGGTGAACAAAGTATATAAATATGGAGGACTGAAAGTGCCAACATTAAATTTTCTAGGGAATGCATATATTTTTACTTCTTTAACATCGTTGTCCAAAGTTTGGTCTGATCCTGAAGGGTCTTTTTCAGGTAAATGAAAATCCCTAATCCATCAACCTGGTACAGAAGCTGCTTGACTGATTTGACTGATCTGTTCTTTTTCTCTTTCTGACTCCAAGATGGAGAACAATATCAGTCAGAGGGAACTTTTAAAGACTGGCAGGCTTAACAAGGTAGTGACACACTTTCATTCATCATGAGCAGTGTGCTGAGAAAAACTGCCTCCCCAGTGTTTTACACCATCAGGGGACAGTATGTGTCACAAAGCATTGGTGTGCAAATCATGAACCTCTTGTTGTTGTTCAAGCCAGTGACAAAAATAGATGTTTTCTGCTATAAATCATGCAAAATGAAATAAATGATCATAACACGAATATTTAACACCTCACTTTACTTGCAGCTACTATTTAGCACAGCACGTTACCAAAGAATATTTTGTCATGTTTTTAAAAGAATTGTCATGAAATATTTATCTTTGAAACCACCCTAAATGGATTTCTCTTTGGGCTTGTTTTTTCTTGTCCACCGCTCACTTTATTATCAGACATACAATTAAAAATAGATTTAATGATCGTTACAGTCTGAACTGTCTCGTCATTTGTTTTACTACTTCCTTTATGCTTGATATTATTATCTTTATGATAAAAGATCATCCAGATTTCTGATCAGGCAAAGAGAGGACAGGTGTGAGTGTGTACTCTGGTGGTCTCCAGATTATCAAACCTGGAATTCTCTTTTACTTTTTTTCTACTACTTTGCACACACACTTGTCATGGTAACTGGTGTTGCTGTTTTGTTGTTAGGTACTGTACCAACCTCCAGGAGGCGAGGTGAGCAACACAATCAGTTACAGTGAAAAAGAGACAGAATACAAAACTATTCTTTCATTCAAACCTGTCTGTGATATGTATAAGACAGGCATGGACTTCTTTATTAACTGTAAATCTCCTAAAGTTTAATTCCCAATTTCCCTTTATGAGTGGGTTTTTCTAGGAGGTAATGTTTTGTTTCCTGTACGAATCATAAAACAGACTGAGGCTAAATGAAAGAATTTGGGTTAAACTAATTGAAATGACGTGCTGTTTCTTTCTTTTTTCATTTCTTCCATTTGTTTTCTTGTTTCCTGAACCCCATCATGCTTATGTTAGAGTCAAATGGCTTTTTTCCAGATGACTGCAAATCCTGCTTCTTTCCCCACTATTTTTAACCAGGCATTTGTTTCCCCAAATTAATTAACTTTATTGAGGTAAATTGCACTTCCTCCTGCATCGAGTAACGTCTGAGCTGAGGATGAACGGAAAATGGTTTGGAAATTAAAAGATAAAAAAGCAACAATAGGAATACTGAATGCAATTATGATGCGTGAGAATTGTGCGTCTGTACATTTTTAAAAGGAAAGTCCTGTGTCAGTAGATTCTGTCAGTCAGGCAGTAAAAAGGAACTGTTTTTCTGCACCAGGGATCAAGTGAAGTCTTTCTTTTTCCCGTGCCATGCGATGATCTCCTGGTGAGGAATTAAGGAAACTTCATCCTTCATTAAAATACTGGTGCAAGTGTGAAATCAGTGTTCAGCAGTTAGAGATGATGCTATATTTTCATTTGAAAAGGGCAGTTGAAGAATGACTTCTAACTAAGGAAAACCAAATGACTTCCTCTGTGTATTTATACATTTAGCAGATGATTTTGTCCAAAGTGACTTACAAGAGGAGGATTACCAATCAGGCTACACACAGTAACTCTAACAAACAGATCGCTAGTTAGGAAAGTGGGGTTTCCTGACTGGGGTGAGAGTGCAGAGGTGGAGACGAGTGCAGACGGAGAGGGGAAGCACAGGAAAGGGTTAGGACAGGAGGTGCTCTCTGAAGACTTGGTTTGTAAAAAGCTTTTTGAAGATAGACGGGAACAACCATGTTCTGTGCTCGGTAGATCATTCCACCAGTGATGGAGGAAGCTGCTCAGTTTGGCTTAGTGCCACACCCATACATTAGATTCATAAAATGCATTATTTTGAATTAATGCTCAAAATATCATTGCAAGTACAATACAATATGAGCACCTTCCTTATGAAACATAATAGAAATCAGTGAGGGAATGTGATAGTCCCAGTCTTGTAAGTTCACTAGCAGCAACTGAACTTACCCTTGGTACCAGGTGACCCATGGTCTGTTGGTTGGGAGCCCTGTTTTATTGTACCTGAATTGATATTTTGAACCTGTTGAGAGGCAATAACATGGTGTTAATCTACCTTACATTAATGTGCAAAATAATGAAAGAAGGTAACCATCGAGTATTAAGTCAGTTTATAAATTTTACATCCGTCTGTGACGACTGTCGCATTCAAATTATTATTAATTAGTAGCTGTGAAAGAGGAAGCAGAAGAATCCTGCTGTGAGGTTCAAACAGGATCTAGACAAAGTCATCAAAATGTTAATTTTCTGACACGTTTATCTCACACTACCAGGATGGAACAGGGAAACCACGGCAGAGGGTGTGAGAGAGTGATGTGTGTGTAGAGTCCATTACAGCCAGAGTGAGAGGCGAAAAGATGAAGAAGCAAGTGTGTGATTGGTCCATTAGAGAAATAGATCAGACATTATAGGAAATGAAACGTTCAGGCGGCTGTACTATTAATTTGAAAGTGGATTTACATTAAGTCAACAAATTAGGTCTGAATAAACCAGCCCATATACAGTTACCTGGGCTGGTCATATTTATTAGTGCATCACTTTGTGTTGTGGTGTATTGTAACCTTGATTGCTTGTTAAAATCAGTAGTTTTAAATGAATTGCTCTTTGGATTTGACCTGTTTTAAAGTCTTTTTAAGTATGAGACACGTCTCCCCCGTGGGCAGTCAGTGAAGGCTGTGGGACAACACCTAAACCATAACTAACTGTTCTTTGTATTGTTTGCAACTTGAAAACTAACATAATGTGTGCGACACTAGTTTTTTTTTTTTTTGTTGTTTACCACTAGGCGGATCCGCAAAATATTAAACATTGAACCTCTAGATTAGCACTGGCGTCACTGAACACTTGCATTATAATAGAGGAAACAACAAAACAAATTAATATTTTACGTAATATTCCGCAGTATTTCCGTGGCTATGGAGCAAATATTTAATAATCACCACACAGGTTTTTACCTTGTGTTATTTTTACAGAGCTGTATACAGAAAATAGTTGGAGCTCCATCCCTGACTTTTTCCTTTTTGCATGACAAAGACCCTTTTTGTGAGTGTGGTCTTTCAGCGTGAAGCCTAAAGGACATCCTTTGTGAAGGTGCTGAGCTTTTTTAATGCCCTACACTTTGAGGATTAAAAAGGAGTGGGTGTCGGTGCAGGCTGGAAAGCGAGACTGCGGGGTTCAGAAAGGTCTGTGCCTGAACAAAACACGGTGCGGTCAGACACAGGCCAGTGGGTGGTAACAGAAGGTATGAACTGAACCGAACCTGAGGAGTGGAACTGAAATATCTGTGACAGGAAGATTGAAATGTGAAGCGGACCGGACTAATCTGTAGTAATTAATTGAATCTAATTAATTTTAATGGCACAGTTTTAGGTCATTAGTGACAATTAAAGGGATCAAAAAAGAAATGAATCACAAAAATGACAATGAGAAAAAAAAAAGGATGATTAAAATGGCAAATGTGAGTTAACACTAGCTGTGATTGACAGCTGGAGGATTCCAAAGAAACAGTCGAAGTTGATGATCAAAGAGGCGTCGACGGGTGAACAGGATGAAACCGGTTTTTTATTCTGAATGAATTGACAGTTTTAGACATGTGCCATTGAAAATGACTGAATGAGATGATCAATGACTGAGATCATACAATTATGAGGAAAACGTTTATTGTTGTTATAAATCGAGTGAAACAAGGCTTTATTTGTTTTCCAACACTGTCTATTTACTGTCTATATCACAAGTCATTCAAATGTGGAAACACATTTCTCCAAACTCTCTGATCATTACATCTTTGTTGATCCTTGAGTTGTGCAACATTTTTATTGGATTTTCAAATATTTTGACTGTTTTTCAACTGTCAAAAAGTTTGAAATCAAAGCAAATGTCTTTTGCTTCCCATCCAGCTGATTTCTTCCCTATCCTCACACTAAAAGAATCCAGGAAAAATAAAGTGACTATTCCTTAAATAATAAATAAAAGCAGGTTTTGACCTTGTGCGAAAGAACGGTTCTTTAAAAAAGTCTCTACACATTGTTACGTTTTTATTTTTAGCTTATGTGTGGCCGGTCTAGCTACAAGTACATACTTGGAGCAATTAGCACAAGGGCTAAAAACAAGACATTCTATTCTACATTATGTCAGAAGACAACAACATGTTTGTCATATTTCCAGAAGCAGGAACAAAGTCTAACAGTCACGACAGAACAAATTCAACAAGTCAGTTTACAGTTCATCAATGCAGAGATCTATACGAAGTATGAAGCAGCTATAGCAGCTGGAGGCTACATTGATGTGTGACCTTTCGTTAGCACAATGTTACCTCAGAGTAGCCAAGCATTCAGTTCTTTACTAAATAAATAAATAGACTGTTGGGAAGATTCAGAATCATTGTTTATGGTCTGGTAAGACATGCATCTCAATAACAGGCATTCTTTAAAAATATATATATTATAAAATATCAGTTATCATATCGATAAGGTCATTTTAAAATTAAAATCTATTGTACATTTAGTTCCTAGTTGTTATGAGTTGTTAGTTCTTATAATACATTCTGCAAAAAATAAATGGTTTTGTAATTAAATTTTTATAATAAATTAAAATATTTAGTGGCTAAATTAGGATTACTGGCCCAGTATTTTGCTCTGAGTACAGGATATAACTGAAGTAGAAAAACTAACTTTTTAAATCACCAAAGAAGCCCAAACTATCCTTCTACTTACCGAGGTAAACGATAGTTGAGAGTATTGTCTGCTGCACTGCCATTCCATATAGAAGGTGCAATGACTCTAATGACTCAGCCATGACATTATTCTCATGCTGCAAGCTATTGATTTTTTCATCTACATCCGAAGAAAGTATTGATCTCTTTAAATAAGGTGAAAAGTAGCTGCGGCAATAACTTTGAATTACTATTTTTTTTTTTTTCACCTAATTGGTTTTACATTACATTTTTGGTGTTGGCACCAATCGATGTACAATTGAGTCTCAGCAAATTGTGCTGCTGAAAGCAGCTAAAAATCATGCCGCACACCACCGACAGCAGCCTGTGTTGTCTTGAATAAGCATTGATACATGAACATAATAGACTGTGGAGTGTCCGCTCCATCTGCTGTCAGCTGGAGTGTGACGAGATGAATTATGGGACAAGGAGAAGCAGCGGTGAACAAGTGCCAGGCTGAGAGGATACACTTTAAAAGGTCGCTGTCTGGCTCTGCATTTACATAAGCAGTTAATGAGAGTCAGATGACCGTACAGCTACTAATTACTGCACACATCTTCATCATGACACCATTCTCTCCTGAATGTATCATCACTGAGGTAATGTGTTTGAACTAATCTACACTTGTACAAATAGAAAAACGCATTAGGCTAAAAACATGATCAATAACATGATTTAAATTCAAACACATCTAATCACACTAAAACAGAGATGAGACTTGAGGCACTTGCTGAAATTAGAATTCTCAAACTTGTAATTTTAATTATAGTATCAATGTAATAGCTGCTGGAACACAGAATTCAGTTTTTTCCTCATCTTTCTTCCACTATTCAAGCTCTGAACATAACAACATTCTTTAGATTGTTTCGTCTGCTTTCGAAATGCAGCTCATTTTTTCCCAAACACACCGTACTGAACCACTTTCAAATATTGTTAATAATATTTTTGCTTGAGTGAAATTTCTTAATTAGTCTTGTGGTGGAAAAAAGAACACCTCCATGCTTCCAACACCTGTTCAGCAGCTTCTCCAGCTGCACTTGTTTAATTGTGATTGACAGATGATGAACTCAGAGAGTCAGCTCTCATCCTGAACTAAAATAATTTATTCTGAACCTCTTGCCTTGTGGCTGTTTTCATCCTCAATGGAAATTTCTATATGGATTTTGGACGTTGTCCCTTTGCTTCAGATTTCTCCGGGACATTTGTCTGGTGTTTGGCTGCCCCTGACCCTTTGACCTCTGGAGTTAGATACACCCTCTCTTCCACCTTGAGGAGAGTAAGAGGAAAACAATATATTTCAGTTAAATATTTCTGATAAGCTAACTAGCAATTTGCCTTAAGGCCCAACTTTGCTCTGGTTTTAATTTGTCCTATCAACTAACATTGGTAACAATCGTTTCAGTTGTTTTTTAAAATTAAAATACCATTTTCAAGAGTTCTGCTTTTCTCAGGAGTCAGGAACATGTAGCCTTCAATCTCCACCCGGATGCTTCCTGTATTTGCAAAAAGTCCATAATCAGGAAGTGTTTTTTTTCTTAGTAGTCCCACTGCTCCCATTTTGTTCCTCTGAAGGAAATAAACACAGTTCCTGCGCATTAGCTAGCTCTTGAACTAATTCCTGTGGTGACACAGATCTTATCTCTCCACTGTGCCTCACAGAGGCTTCCTCTTGGACAGTAACTACCCATTTTTACTCCTCTTAATTTAAGCACCAGGAGACTGAATTTAATTTAGTCCCAAAATGAATCTGTCACCTGTAGTCATGGTCAATTTTGTCTGCTCAACAGAGGGAGGAGGGATCGTGGCATTCCATTGATTGGCCCCAGAATTCTAACAACTTCCACTCAAGTCAGGAAAATGCCTCAGATGCCTTCCTGTGGAGGCCATTAACTCTGGTCAGGAGGGGGAAAGACAGGCAAACTTTACCCAGGCCGGGGCTGTTAAACGCAGCCCGGCGGTGGGCTGCAGGTTTCATTGATGATGCCATTGAACGTGTTCAAGCTGTGTGAAACACCCGTAGTGAAGCAGTAGGGGGCAGGGAGAGAAAAGCTATTTAGTCAGCTCAGTGTATAAGCAGACATCACATTACGTCCCATTTGCAAACATAGCAACTGGGGTTGTTTGAGAGAGACAATTTTATTTTACTGCTCAATATGGCTCAAGGACAAAAGCTGCTGGTTTGTGCGGCTGGGTGGATTGTTGTCTAACTGTTTCTCTGTCAGAATGTGACAGGGTTTTAATCCACGGCTCCTTCTTTTCTACGCAACACCTTTCACATTGTAATACAACCACAACCATACAACCACATCTCCTGTGGATCCTGCAAATTACAAACGGCAGATGTGTTTCCAAGCAATTGCGATATGAACTGATTTACATTTAAATGAAGAAGGTCCTAAACAAGGTTTTGTTTTGGAGTTAACTTTACTGGATAAACAACCACTACTGACATGGATGCTGTGAGGAATGATGATTGACATCAGCCACTGCATCCCATTCAATCTGATTGATTTTTTTTATCTGTTGTACATACATACATCTAAGTCTCTGTTGAGATTAAACGTAGCTTAGCAACAAGTACAAGATTTGTACTGACTTTTATGACTTTTTAAATAATACCATTCAAAATCAAGTGGCTTCTTTAAGTGTTGGTCATCGATTTGCAAACGTTTGCTATCATTAGTTGAAAAGTAAACTAAATATGTAAGCCGCCATTAGTTTACCTTTGGATTCATTTACAAATTATAATAAATTATAATATATTAAAAATAATGATTATAATATATATTTATTTTTATGTTCTTTGGAACAAGGTTTGATTATAATTAATATTATTGTTATTTTATTTATTGTTTTATTTTTAAAAACTTTAACATGCTTGGCCTAGCAAAGCTATTTTTGCCAAATTTTTCTAAATGCACATCTGTAGTTTTTGAAAATAAGTACACTTTGCGTGGTAGTGTGTAACCCAAATATATATATATATGTATATATGGTTATCTGTGTGTACTGTAGACATGTGTGCAGGTGTGTTGATTGAGGGTAATTGAAACTCACAAGGTCAGAGCAGACGTGGACTTTATTTTTGGGATTCTCTGACTCTGAGCATTTGTTTTACAGCTTATTTTTAATCTGATGAATCATACATCAAAAGCACATCTAAATTGTTGGGCAGAGTTATCCATCAGCTCCACGCTGTTCACACAGTGCAGTTGTCGCTGCTCTCTGCTGTTTGAACATCAGACATTTTGACACATTACATGCGCCAATGTTACTTGTGGCCTTGTTAGATTCCTCAATGTCTGATCTGATATGATTGGCTAAGACGGAGGTCAATGCAGAAAAGAAAAATGTCCCGTTTTCATGACAAAAATATAGACAGGTCACATTTAGAAAAGCCAAGGTAAAACTGGTCAAATCACTATATGGCTGATCTCCATATAACTGACTCTGTTGCAGCAGCTCATGTTGGTTCACGGTCACGCTGCTCAAACACAGGAACTGAAAAATCCACTGTCACTGTTGTCACTGACACCTGTGCTTTGCCTGTTTCTTGTTCACCTCTGCGATATACATTTACAAAGAATAATCTGACAACAAATACAAACTCTTTTACACCTGTGTAGTCTTATTTCAAATTCACCTTAACTTACTTTTAATTGCAATCTATTATTAATCTGTTTTATTGTCATACAAAACTATGGTATTTAATAATAATATGTCATGATTTATGATGGAAAATTAAAATGACAGAGATACAGCACACTCAGGATTTCACCTTAATGCCGGTCTGACAACATGGAGCACGACATCCTGTAAATGTTTGCCCCATCATCTGTCAGAACTCATAATTAAGACAAATGAAAAGCCTGTTCATTATTCCAGTGTAAACACAGTCTCTGTGATTCTCCATTTAAAACCATGTGCTAATTGCAATTAGTGTATATTCTGCTAAAACCAGAGAAAACACGTTTCTCTCTGACTGCACTCCATCCAAACCCCTGCCATGTTTGGTTATGTCAACTGCACATCTATGCTGAGAGGTAGAGCGTGTATATGGCTTTATATCCCTCATCATGCAGAGTGGTTCACAGTTTCTTAGAGACTGATGCTGAATTAGCACATACAGGTACCAAGCTTTTGTTTGGCTGTGTTTTTTCTGTGAGTCAGCAGACTGTGGCTCCGCTGTGATTTATGGATGTTTTCCTCTGACTGAGTTGTGGATGAAGATAGACCGAGACGAACCTCGACACCAAGGAAAACTTGATTGCTTTCCGTATCTGGTTTGTCGTCGTTTGTGGACCTGAATCGGTTATTGCACCACTCACTGATGGTACGCTCTTTGCTCAGCTATTAGTGTAGAGCCGTGGAGACAGTTTCCAACTACAAAAATAAAACATATGCCAAGGAATAATAAATGTGTCAGAGAGTTGGTGTTCTGTATATTATATAAAAAAAGTTCAGGCACTTGTGATATTGTAGGATCTGGGGTTAGCGGGTGTCGACACCCTGCAGCTGTAGATGATCTCAAATCAATAAATGAAGTTCATGTTCATTCAGACTCTCTGGCGCCAACTAACTAACAGTATTAATGTTGTTGTGTTTTATTGTATGTTTCAAGGACCAACAGTTTTTCAGGGCTGGTCTTTGAGATCTCTTTGGAGAAATGATTCTATCTGGGTTATTTAAAAAATTTAAAAAAAAAGGTCTTATTTTTATTCATTCATTCAGATTTTTCAATAGTTAACTTTTCAGATGCAGTGATTATTAAATTGATTGATTAATCTGTTGGTTGATTGATAGATCTATCTTTCAACGAACCAATCAATTAATCAATTGATTGGTTCGTTGATAGATAGATAGATAGATGGATAGATAGATGGATAGATAGATGGATAGAAAGATGGATGGATAGATAGATGGATAGAAAGTCCAAGTCCTAAAACATTAGCAGGCAACAATGAAAAACCCACAATCTCTGTGACTTATAGGTGCTGTTCAACATTAGGGTAAACAATGCTGTTTATTTCGGTAATAAGGTCAGAGTGTTTTAGGTCTAAGCAGCATCTTCACCTCCTCTCCTCTGTAGTGGAGGAGCAGCTACTGCTGTTCATTTCTGCCGTGACCAAAAACAACTAAAATAAAAATCCAAAGTTACCAGATGAGTGCAAAAACAATAACGAAAAAACAAAGAACGCTCCATCGTCTGTGGAAACTGCAAATGTGTGAAGTCTCCGCCTACACATGTAACTCCTGGAGTCAACTGGAGGTGTTTCACAGCTGAAGATCTATACTTATAGAACAGTTTGTCTTTCAACTGAAAGGTTGAGGGTTCAAACCCAGGGTGTGCCTGTCCATAGGCCTGTCCGACCCAGTTCCTCCTCTCAGCTGTACTACCAGACGAACACTGAAAAGCGTAAAGAGTAAATAACATGAGGTGGTCATCAAGACTGGAGAAGCATTCATTTATTAACCTGAAAATATAATCATCTCTCTCTCTATCTCTCTAGGTCCCCGCTCTCTCTCTCTCCCTCCCCCCCTGTCTTCCTTTCTCCCCCCCCCCCCCCCCCCGCCCGTGCAGCTTTGAAGTGTAAATCACGTTCCACTGATGTATGAAAGTGAAGTACCGACTTTACACCAGAGACTGTTATACAGTTCTGAGGGCATGCCTGCTGTAACCAGATGTAAGTTATTCTTTTTCAACAAGGTCAATAATTCCTCGTACAACTTTGTGTGAAGCTACTCACCAAATGACTGGTCTATTAAAATTAATGAGGATGAATAAACATGAGGCTAACACTTTTTAATGGCTCTACCTGAGACTTGTTTATTCCTGCATCAGCCGCAGCAGGCAGCAAAACAAAAAGTGTGAGGTGTTGCCGCTCAGATGTTCCACACTTCAATACACACTTTAATCCTTGCTTGGGAATTGTGTCTTGTTTACACTGCTGGTCAGCGGTGTTTCCCTCGTGGTTTAAGACAGAGTATGTGTTTCTGAAATATACTGCTAATACACCCAAGAAATGGTTGTCGGTTTTAGGTTCTGTCTATCTTTGCAGGCTGGACTTTCCAGACTTGGTTTAAAGATGGGTTTTCAAACTCTGGGCCTGGGGCCACTTTTGGCCAAGGGAACCCAGCACATATATGCAAAAATAGTTACATCGAGGGTGACTGGACGGAGAGTTGGATTCTTAAATTTAAAATAGAACACACATCAGTGGTATTTGTTTCTTATTATGTCTCTTTGTCTGTAGCCTTTCCAGTTCTTTTGTAGTGGAAATCCTTTTTTCACAGACCAACAACAAAAAACCAAACGTATGTGCTATAAAATAACGCATACATCACTAACACTACAAATCCTGCCAGTATATAAGGGCTATATCTATACTGGCTGGCCAACTCTGGTACACATTTGATATAATCTTGTGGGCCAAATATAATTACCTTGGGCCCGGGCGTGAGTTTGACACGTGTGCCCTAGCTTCTAAACATAAAACTAAAATAAAAGGGCAGCTGCAAACCTAAAGAATTAAAACCTATGATTTATTCAATTTTTTGGCTCAAACTTAATTTGCATTTAAGTTCAAATTGTCAGGGAAAAAACTATTTAGTGAAGCAAAGAGCCTCAGACCAGAGTTTGACACATTACTTTTTAAAATAAATTACTTATAACCTTAAGCTATTGAAAGTACAATAATTTTAACTTTATCGCCAGTCCAAGAGGTAAGAAGAAATGTTCTGGTACAAGAACCTATTGAATATTTTCTTCCTCTACTTTACATTGATGTTATACAACATTTTTTGATGCTGTGTTGAAATTGTAGTGAATAACTGAAGAGGTCACTGATGTACAATAAACCCTGTACAAGACAATGACTTGGTCCTGAAAGTACCTCAGGGACGAAATAAATTCTGGTCATAAACAAAATGAAAGGTCAGCAACAAAATACTTGAGGATGTAATTTGACCTTGAGTTGTACTAATAATTCAGGGGAACACTGGGATTAACAACATTACAGAAAGAAGATCAAACTCACAGCAGCAGCCAGTTCAAGTTGCTGTGTTTCAGCGTACTTGTTCTGCACAGTAGGCAAATTACTGAATGCATCAACAAATTGTACAGAGTGTGTTGTCTTCAGAAGGAATCCTGGCTGACCAAACCTCTGCCCTCCTGGGTGAGGGCACGGTGGTTTCATTCTTTCTTTATTCCAGTTGTTGTCAGTGTTGGAACACCTCTCTATAGCCATGCCTTATATCATTTGGATGGGGTGTATATATCTATCTATCTATCACTAGTTTGCAGGGCAAGCGGAGTGGATGAATACATTGTCACACAGCACTTTATGTGGAATACAGCTATGTTTACGTTTGCTAGTTGTACGCCATACATTAGACTGAGCTGCATTTGCTCTCTTTTGTTTGTGTTGTTTTTTAAGGAACTTTTTGTACTTCATAAAGGCTCTTGAGCAAAAGTCAGACTCTTCTGATGTTTTTATGTCCCAGATTACGATGACATCACTGTGTTAGTGTAGGTGAGTGAGCGTGGTGCGATATGATGCACCGTAGAAACAGAACTCTGACGTCAGTCAAGGACCGTCTGTGGTGATTAATGATAAATATCTTTCATTATTGGTGCTCTGGTTAAACCAGCAAGACCTAATGTGATAGGGTTGATGGAAGGGACAACTGACTAACTGACAAGTGAATGCCAAGGGTTTAAGATTATCTAGAACAAGGGTGTTCAAACTTTTTCAGATTTGAACACGCGGGAGGGTCAACCATTCTACCTGTCATTCTCTGAACCATTGCAAATTAAGATTTTGTGTATTTTTCTGACAAAGGCTGTGGAACGTATATGCAGTTTTATTGACCAGTCAGCAACGTATTTATCAGCCTTGTATTATATTTTGACACATGCAGCAGGAGTTGTCCTTCTTTTGTTTGAGGAAGCTGTTTGTCTCAGAAATGTGTCATGAGAATTTTCAAAGATTCTCTCTCTCTCTTTTTTCTTTTTTTTTTTTTTTGCTCTTACAATTGTGTAACTTGTTTTTGTTCAACCTGTCACAGAGTGTTTTCAAAGTTGAGTTGGAACATTCCAGCAGAAACCTCAGAACACTGTCTCTCTGAGTCTCTCTGTTACTCACAAAGAGCAGAGCTGCAGCTACACCTCCACTTCATGTTTCTCTTTGTTTCCTCCTTTTTTATTTCAGGTTTTTGATTTTTTTTTTCCTGCTGTCCCAGGAATAGACTCTCCTCCTGCTCCTCAATTCTTCACCAAGTTATTCTGACTCAGTTTTTCTTATATCAAAAAAAGAAAACCCTGAGTTTGTGAACTTTATTTAATTTTAACAGTTCAGAGGACTTTATCCTTAAACTTTACTCCATATATATATATAGAATAGAAAAGTTTATTTCATGATCATTTTTCCAACATTTTCTGAGCTAATTACTGTGTAAACACTTACCACAATGAAAAACACACATTTCTCACTTCCTTTTCAGGTCTGGCTTTGAGCTGCATACTGTAGCCTTTCACTCTGAGTGGTTTCTATTTGAGAGGATTATTTTTTTGCATTTGACAAGGAGCCTTAGTAACACAAATGAAAAAAACCCCAACAAAACTTAAAACCCACCTCAGTATGAAATGGATTCTGCCATGACTCTGACAACAAGACCTGTCTGTATCTTTACGTATTTCAAGCATCAAGTAAATTAAATATGTGGTCCAAAATCTCCAAACTCCAATTCAAACTCCAGCAGCCCACTGGCAGTAAAATGGATGTGTAATTAACACGAGTGGAATCTCCCCACATCCTGAGTCCTGACTAGAACTGTTACACCGTCAGCTTCAGAGGAAGTGTTCATTACTGAATGACCTGTTGAAGTACGTGATGTTGTATTATGTCCATTTACAAAAGCTATTCAAAGTAATGTGCTGTGTTCACTTCCTCGCACTTCACTTGTTTCATCAAGTATTACAGGACTTCACTTTGCATCGTGAATGATTTTGATTAGAGTGAGCTACGACCAGGTCTGCACTTTCACTGTGCACAGTCCTCTGGGAGAGCACTGCTGATGAGGGGCTGTATAAATAACACGGGCTTCAGCTAAATGTGAGTCTGGATCCTCAGTCTACGTTTCCACATCACAGCCGCATGGAAATTATATAATTATATATATATATGTTGATGCTAACCTTTTAGCTATTTGATGTTGTTGACAAACCTTCACCTATCACTAACCCTTTGATTCGATCAGCCACCTCCATTTTTTTAATCTCCGTTTTAGCAAACTTTTTATTTTTTGTCAAACCATCAGCTCTACATGACATATTTTTCTAAACTGTTGATGGGATTTTGGACATCTTATGGTTTAGTGGCATAGCATGGCACCTCATAACTTCATTTCTTTCTGTATTTGTCAGCAGCATGCTTGAATGTACATATCGTATAACCAAAAGCAAACGGCCCGACAGTGTACACCCAAATGAATTACCTGTCCCGCTGGATTATAGGTCTATAATGTAATTAAATGACATGTATTTGCTGCTTTACAACAATCACTCATGTTCACCTGTTCAAAGTGAATGAACTGAAAGTTCTCTGGTGTCTCTGGGGAAATCGCTCCTCTCTCTGCAGCCTCCTTCCACCCACGGAGAGTTCAGAGTCAGGGGTCAGCTCCTTCACTCAGTATGAAGGGTGGATTTGTGTCAGCCATTTCTACCGTCTAATGGGAGGATTGTGAGGTAATCATCGGGGTCAGCTGCAGAGCAGGACCCTTTTGATGATGCTGTTCCAATGGAGGGATTTCCCTTCCAGGCTTCTCAGCTTCAGTGATGTCCCATTTTTATCAACACATTATCTGTAATCATTTTGGATAAGGGTTTATCTCTGATGAAAAGATTTACCACAATTACATCTTTATCTTCTCTTTCATTATCAAGGACTTCCACCGTGTGGAGTGTGCGGTTGGTGTTTGATTAATGATCACTGTCTCCACAGCTGAGGAACTCCCGGCCGTAGTGTCTTTGCTTCATCACTTTGGACCTCACAGTGATGATTATAGGATAACCTCGTGCATGGTAATTAATCAGCACAGAAGAAGCTCATTCTCTCAGACGGGATGTGACAGCAGCCGGGATCAGTGTGAGGATTATAAGTGCGTGATACCACCCTCTGGATGTCCCTGAGGCCTGGCACCAATTCAAGGGAAATTGATAGAGGTTGCAGGTTTTTACACCAGCACTTGCTTATGGCTCGTCAGTTATATGTGAACACAGCTTTGGAGATGTCAACACAACACCAAGGTCGAGTTTTGCTCTTCAGTCGGGCCCTTTATAGAGAAAAGGTCAAAAATATAAAGAGAAAACAGAGGCACTCATACATCATGATGTTCCACCCTGTGAGTTAGAAAACAAATTCATCACCAGTTTGCCCTTTACTATGACTGGTGATCATTTTTCTCATTATAATTTTAATTTACTTGTAATTGCATTCATCTTTACCTAACAAATTCAGCAGCAAAACGTAAGAAACTGATGAAGCACAATCCGAGGATGTCGACCAGAATTTAAATGTAAACAGACGTAAAAAGACTGTCCAAAAAAAGATTTCATTATTGCAGTCATTGACTCATCAGAAAGATTTCATTATTGCAGTCATTGACTAATCAGCTGACTCTGACACTGGTTGGCCAATGCCATGTGCACAACATCCCCCGCAGTTACACCACAAACTCAGACAAAGGATAAACTTTCCTACTTTTTTGTTGAAAAGGACAAATACCAAGTCACAGTCTCAAATATCTCCTGAAATAGTTTATTGACTTGCTGTACATTCCCGAGGGTTAGCGTGATTTATTAAATGAAGAGAATAAAAATGAAAAAGTTCTTTTGGTTGAATCAGTGTAACTAAAATACTGAAAATGTTTCTCATATTGCCAACCTCCCCCCAAAAAAACCCTTTCACCCTGGCAGGTCTGCTAGCTGAGATGAATGGGCAGCATGCTGCTGCATTGATCATCTCACAGCCATAAATGACTGCTGCTGAACGGACAGGACGAAGGAAGAGAAGGTGGTCTATTGTTCTGTTTGGACTGTGAAGGAACATTGGCCCACACCGCAGATCTTTGCATAGCAAAATAAAATGCAACGAACATCGCAGTTGACAGTAAGCCACCTTTCTTTTATGTGATTTTCTTTTAAATTGCGTCATACTTCTTCAGCTGGCCGTTCGATTTACTCAATACTGTCCTGTCTTGCGCTGTTTATTGAAGATGCACAGAAGAAAATCAACTGCAATTTGCTCTGAATTATCATACTTTCACAGTCGTACTTTACACTCGTGCGACACTTGCTGGTATACTGTGAAAATGAATACAACAACCGTGCAGTATTCAGTAGCGTTTACCACAGGGCTGCTGCTCTGGCCTGTGTATTTTTTTTAGCTAAATGTTTCAGCTGTTCGATTTGGCCGCACTCCACCAGAGGGTTGTTAAAAACAGGATTGGGTCAGGGTGGCGTACATTCTGGACTGCTCACTAATATATCCCAGGGCCACATAGTTATACACACAGGCAGACACACTCATAGTTAAAGTGATGATCAATTTATAGTGGCCAATTAACCCAAACCTGTGGGTTTTTTTCTTCTTGGACTGTAAGGAGGGACTGAAATCCTCGAAGACGCTCCGTCTTCAAATGTTGAAATGTGCTAAAAAAATCAATTGATTAAGTAGCAGGGAGTTTGGATATGTATATGTTTTATATATAGTGAGAATTGAGCTGCAAGATTTAGGGTTGTTTAAGAGTAAGACGAAAATGGTGTGCAAGAAATAACATGTCCGCCTCCCTCTAAGATAGGGAGGAAAAATCATCCCACACAACAATACAAACATCCAGACTTCTGCCTTACTGACCCCACACATCATATTTGGAGAGTTACTATGGCCACGAATCACGATCCACCTCACACAATAGCTACATTTATTTTTCTTATTTCTTGGTTCTAGTTAATGAGAACATACAGTATGAGCTGCAAAAATAACCACAACTGAGACATAAGCTATTAAAAAAGCCCACACAATGCTGCACAGTTGGGTGGAAAATGACCAATTTGCTTCACCAGGTTAAACTGCTGCTCCTCAGGTCCAGGTTGTCTGCAGGCTGCTCCCACAGAGCAGGTCTGCTGTAATTAGACTGCCTGCTATCTTTCTCCTGCACTGGTCTAATTACAGGAGCATGAGAGCAGTCTCCCTCGTCTGCATCCCATGTCTTATACAGTCAACTGGCCCAGAGCCAGACCTATCACATGACCCATGCACCACACCTCAGCTTCTCACTCAGTCTTGTTGACTGCGTCTCGTGATTTGATCCTTTAGTTCTGCAAGAGTCTCATTTCTTCCAACTGGTCTGAAAAAGACCTCACAGCAGCAAAACAGGAACACCTGCACCGAGTCCTGCACACTGGTGACAGAAGCTGGTTAGGCTGCTTCATGAATCGGGTGGATTTTTATCCATTTTCTTAATCATTTTCTCAAATATTTCACCATAATGTTTGGTGAATATAACTTAATTATGCATTTTTACTACCTGTTGTCTTCAGCACTCTTAATAATGGATTTGATTTTTTTCATTTATGTTTATTTATATATTGAACCCACAGACTGTACAATGGTTTAACAGTATTAGCTGACTGGACTGGTTGAGGGGATACACTTGATGTTTAACAGTGACTACAGTGTTTGGTTTTAATAATAATATTTAAACGACATGATATATCTTTTTTATTAACATTTCTATAGTAATGTGGCCATAAAATGCTGATCAGAAACCTTCCCTGCTGATTAGAATAACATCATGTTTTACTTTACTATCTTCTTGTTGCTGTTGATCATGTAGCTGTAGCCAAAATAATACATTTCTTTTGGTGCACATTTTGGAACACTCTGGTAAATATTTAATTTTTATGTATTATTTTCAACACTGTGTTATATATGTATACATCAGTGGTTTCCAAAGATTTTTACGCTGCAGTAACACAGTGTCTCCAACAGGACGTACCTTGTTCAGCTAGGCACATTCAAGACAGCAGTGAAGCTCAGCCTCCTCTAAAACTTCATTAAATAAATCACAATCAGCTGTTAATACCAGACCCTCTGATGTGGTTTTCTTTTCAAACATTCCTGTGGAGATTAAACCTCATTGAAGCTGTGCTGGGACATCACGGACGCTGGGCTTCAGTGAAGTTGTTGAGAAATGTGGGTTTGAATGATCTGGGCGTTAATGGATGGATGGGCTCTTTAACAATGCAAAGGAGAATTTTTTGTATATGATGATTTTGGAAGTGACGTTTGCAGACAAACTGCAATCTGTTGTACTGTGTTTGCTGCTGTGAACAAAAATACTGCTCTTTTCTTTTAAAGTATTTACTGTTTCATTTCATTTTGTATTGATCTAGTTTTTTGTTCAATTTTTACTACTCACTTTTTTCACTAGGAGCTGTTTTTTTTAACAGCTTCACTCAGTCTTATTTAAGTCCCAGAAGATGTCTACCACAAGAGTAAAGGCTAACTAGAGCAGTGATTCTCAAAGTAGAGATTGTCAAGCCCCACCTGTCCCAAACAAACATCTATCCATTGTCCCAGTCAGTTTTCTATTGCCACATAAGGGTCTTCTGCTGAGAAAAGAGAAGAGAAAGGGAGGTGGGAAACCTGTTCGGCCTCCTAGCCTCGTCTCTTATTCTGCTTGGATCCATCTAATCTATGCTAGTCATAAATACATTATCTGAAGTGCGTTCAGATTTTACTGGTATGATGAACTATTTGTGCCTTATTATATTTATATTTAATATGTCTTTGGATGTGGTGCTTTGGCCCAGAGGCAATGTCCCTGTCATTGGTGTGGAACCCCAGGGTTCACCTCCTGGGCAAGATTAAATCCCTGTTAGGGCGGTTGGCGCCGATTTGGGTGGCGGTCATAGAGACTGCTGCCTCTGATAAGCAGATGAAAATGGATGGATAGATGGATGTCTGGATGATTTTCATTTTTAAATGTATTTTTCTTATTTTTTAATTCAGTCCCTTGTGGTGTATGCCTGCATATGTGAGTTTTATTGCTATTGTGTCAAATGGTTGTTAGTCCAACAGCTAAAACATTTCCTCTGGATGGAGAATGAAAGGGGTGGAACAGTTTGAGACGGGGCTCTGCCCCTGCAGCCAAGTAGGAAAGGACCGCCTCTGAGCAAGTGTATCGTGTCTCGTCCATCTGCTGCCATCGTTTCCACTCATCGGAAACAATAACTCCCATCTGTTCGTTTCAAACTCTGACAATTCTTGTACCATCGGTGTTTCCAGTCCAGATTCCGTGTTTATTGCGACGCTCATTTACCAACACGTGGACACAAAGTGGTTTAAATACTTTTATTTATTCATTCATTCCCTGTGTATTTGTGTCGTGCGCTCAGCTCCACTCTGACGGTGAGCAGCAGCGCAGCAGGAGGCTGTCAGTCCTCCCCGTCCCTCCCATTGGCTGCAGCAGGATGCTCCGCGTTTGCAGCTCATTTCTTGAACCGCGAATGCAGCCGCTGGAGCAGACGCAGGTTCACAAAGGATCCGAGGAGAGGCTGAGGAGATCTTCACCTGTAGATATTTGATCCACTGACTGCGCGTCTGCTGTAAACCACACCAGCGCTGCTCCAGTCTCGGCTCAGCTCCCCGGAATAAAGCACAGTTCCTCAGTCGCTGGAATTAACTTCCACATTCCTCCCCTTCTCCTCTTCTTTGCGGGCGGCTCTCGCCCCCTGCTCGGGTGTTGGGGGATAGCGCAGGCTCGCCGGCTGTGTGTGTGCAGGGATGTCGGCATGGCTTGCACTAGGAGAACCAAAACTTTGGTGTCCACATGCGTGATCCTGAGCGGCATGACCAACATCGTTTGCCTGCTCTACGTGGGATGGGTTACAAACTACATCGCCAACATGTACATCAACGTGCCCATGCCTTTACCGGAGCGAAAGTTAGAGGCGGAGAAGAAAGGAGACACGCTCCGAATCATCGAGAGACTCGACCGGCTGGAGAGTGTGGTCAACCAACACATACAAGGTAAGAACCTGCGTCTGTGCGTGTGATTGTCCTCCACCTGTGAGGTTCATTACACTGTGAAAGTTTCTGCAGACTCTGGACGGTGACTGTGAATGGACCAGGTGTGTGTGGACCAGGTGCTGCAGCCGTGTGTGTGTTTATGAACAGAAACTCGTTCTAAAGGTCAGCTCATTTAAAAAGATGGTGGAGAGAAAAACTACACTTCCTACTTGAATTACACGGAGAGAGAGAGAGAGAGAGAGAGAGAGAGAGAGAGGCTGCGTTCAACACAGGACTCTAATGTTAGTCTTCTAGAGATCATGTAATGAAGTTTTTAATTTATTGTTTTTTATATTTTGCACATAACATTATCAACATGCAAGTCTTATTTTGAAATCTAAATGATCTACTCCGAATTCACCATTAGATATTGTCCTATAATAAATAGCTTCCCTGGGAACTGACATTTTTATTGTTGAAACTAAGCTGTCAGGGTCTGAGGTGTCATTTGTGTTAACAAAACAAAACAAAAAGACAAGTTCATTAGTACAAAGCAGAGAAACACAGTTATTAAAACAAATATTTGGTCATTTATTTGTTCAGTTATAATGTGTTGGTACTTTTTGGTCTGTCACTTTTGGTCTGTTGCGATCTTCATACAGAAATTGGTTGTATATTAAACTAAAAACAACAGATCCACAGTAAAAAAAAAAACACATTTATTTTAAACTGAATCTTAGCTGGATGGCATTATGGGAAAAGACCAATATTTGTAGATTTGGAAATAAGCCACTAAAACCTGATGGTCAGTTGTCCAGACCAGTGGTTTATTTATGGTAGGAACCCAGAATTAGAATACATCCAATTTGACCTCATCTGGAAAACACCGTAATGTAGTGTGTAAAGTGGATTTATTCTGAAGTAGATGAGCTACGTTTCACAGATCCACAGTAGTGTACACTGTACACAGTGTACACTGTACACTGTGACAGTACTGTAGTAGAAAACCCATAAGTACAGAGCTGTTTCAATCATCTGGTTTGTCTTCATATGCTAATAGATACATATGAGCTAATAAATCCAAGTCACCGACATGAAATACTCTCTTTCTCCTTTTATCCTAATCATATTGATATTGGAAAATGATAATGTTGGATTTGAAGTCACTGACATCCGCTGTGGATTTCTTTTGCGTCCTTTCGAAACAGTCAGCCAGAAATGTCACTGGTAAAGAGAGTCCTTCAGGAGGGAACTGCAAGGTGTTTGGAGTCTCCTTTTCCTTCACTCTGATGACGTTGTTTTAATGAGTAATAGCTTTGAAAATGTTATTTAATAAAAATGCACTTCCGTGAGTGTAATTTTTAGAAGGTCCTAAGTTAGTGTCTCTGGATGTCTGTTTAAAGACTCCAATAGTGGAGACAGTTGTGATCCAGACTAATACAAGAAACCCTTCAGGGACTCTGTCAAAATTGCACTATATCAAATATTAAAGTGAAATTTACTTCCTCTAAATGTCAAATTTGCCATCACCCCATAAACTGAATCGATTTTTTTTAATTCGATTTTTAATCTCAGTAGATAAAAATACATAAATATGTCCAGTAAAAAGAATTAATGGAACTTCCATTATTTCCATTTAAAGGGACAGGTTGCATTAAATGGAACTGGTTTTCTAACCAATTATGACATCATTACCCAACAGTACATAAAGGAAAGTGAGTTTTCCTTAATGAGTTAAAATCCTGACTCTGCCTTATAGACTTATTCCTGTGCAGGTCTGAGGCTGGAGCAAACAAAAACTGTTAAAAAAAAGCATAAATTATGTGTTTTTCTGTAGAAAACACGTTCATCCAATCTTGTTTTGTAATTCACCTGAAAAGGCGGCCTGAAGGAGAACGTTTATCCTCGCTGAGAGCTGTAATCCAAGGAAGTGATATAGATGCTGCTGCTGCTGCTGCAGCAGCTCATGTTTCACACTCCCCTTTAAATAGTACACACAAACTCACACACATACATAAATGTGTGTATGTGTGCAACAAACTGTTTACACGTAGAGGTCTTAGCACCTCATTTCGCTCGAGTAATTTACAAAATCCGTGGGATCTTTTTCTCTCGTTCCTTCAATCTTTCCTTCTGCAGCTTGGTTATTGCTGGACACACACAGATAATTGGTCTGTGTGTCTTTAAAAGAACTATTCTTGACATCACGGGGTCCTTCGTTTGAGGCAGGTCCCAAATTTTCAAATTGAACACGGCCGGAGCAAGGCAGAAAAAGCACTGACGCGTCTTTGAGAGAAAAGAGTGTGTGTTCAGCCGGGGTAAACATTCCTCCTGGAGGCAGGTTCGATTTCACCTTGGCACTCGGATGTCTCTGGGGGGCGGAGCCATGTTCAGATGCCTGGTTCAGTCCCAGGTGATACCAAACGTTAGCAGTCAGTGTTTAAGAACTGCTGTTTGGTCTTTCAACTGATTCATTAACTGATTTTAATCTTAGTTAGTGAAAAAGATTAATTTAAGACAATGAAAGTGGGGAAAAACATCACAGCTGACAGCAAAAAAGAAAAGAAGGAAGCGCCAAACTCTGGTACTTGTTAAGAACAGCTTTGAAGCAGCGAACAAGCTGCAGCAGTTGAGGAAACAGGTGCCCACGCTCTAGACGAGGTGTAGCTATTATTTAAACAAGTGCAGTGGTAAATTAAACGTGACACAGATTGTAAGCACTAATATGACGGAGACATTTTTGTTTATTCTCTCTGAGCAGTAGTTCAGACGGCAGGTAAAGAGTGAAGATATGAGCCATCAGATCTGTGTTAAAGAACAAAAGAAATGTCCAAAGAATAACAGAGAGCCATTTGATCATTTAATAATCATAGTTTGTTTGGTTTGGGTTTTAGAAATGACTGTTAACAGTGGCCCTGATCGGGCCACTGTTGTCGAACACTATTTTAACCACAGTATGTTTGTTTTAACTTCAGAGTTTCTGGTGTTGGCTTTGTCACACCAACTACAGAACCAGAACTGAAACCAAATAGTTCTGAAACATGCGTGTTTTTTTAGCTATTAGCTGGTGAGCACTGTAGTCTGTGATTGGGAGATTATTGCATGACTTTAACAAGAATGATATGATTGACACTTGACACAAAAAGCTTAGAAACACAATTTCAGAGATGCAGGAGCTAAACAGGTTCAAGAATCGGTTTTAGATATTTTAGCTATTTTTTGGTAATGGACTCAAATAATCAAAAACTATTAGGAAACAGAATATTTAGAGTATGTATTTTTTATATTTTTAAGGCTTGAATGACAAAATCCACATAGTTTACACCTTAGCTGGTGAAAACGTATGTATATGTTTATAAATAAAAGGATATATATTTTACAAATACATTGAAACTTATCATGCAAACACACATTTCCACATCTAAGGTCAGGTTTTTTTATTCAAGCTCAAACACATTTTTAGCCAGTATGATGACTGGATGCTTTGGCTGTTGCTGCTCATTTCACTTTGGGGACCTGTCTTCAAGCCCAGGACAGAAAATGCGAGGACATGACAGAGATCACATTAATACCAGCAGTGAGTCCCTGTGCTTGTCATTTCTACAGTTTTGGAGCGCAGCGCTGTCGTTCTGGCTAATGCTAGAAGACACTTTGGATGTCGTACCCATGCACATTTGCCAAAATAACAACTGTTCCAATGGAAAGACCTGTCAGTTCACATATAAATCATGCCGTCTGGATTACTCTGATAATTGCTCAAAAATAAATGTGCTACACATAAACCTCCTCCCAGACTGAGTCATCTGTGAGAGTCATCTGTGATGGCACAGCATTTGGACAGAACAGGGAGCCATTAGTGCACGTTGAACTTGAAGTAAATAATTTTACCACAAGTCACACATAAATCATTGAAAAGAAGAAATATACCCACATAGTTGTATACATTTTGTAACATTGTCATTTATTCATAACATTTCAACAACACTAATAAAATATTACTCCATTGTACGTTGGCGTTTTCTCATCCCCTGAAAAGCTCAGAACAGCAGCAGAAAAGTTGCACCAGGCAGCACACAGACGGAGGAGTCAGAGCAACCAACACCCAGTCCTTCAGAAAAGCAGCCGTTTTATGTCACATGGACACTTTTTGAGTGTGGAAAATCTGACCTGACCAGAAAAGTTTACTCTGCAAATTATACTGCAGACTCAAAGAGCGCTGACCTTTTCTTTTACTCCCTGAACAAGACTTATGTCATGAGCTAAACAAAGACACTACAGATTAAAACTGCAAGTGATCAGCTGAGTTTCTAAGGATAATAATGAGTAATGCTGCAAAAATATGTTAAGACAAGGACTAAAGAAAAAACGAGTGGAAAAAATATGTTACAGTCACCTTCGGTGGTAACCTTCAGTGGGAGTCACATGTGACTTGCTCAGTTTGTATGCGTCAGTTTCATATACGACTAAAGTGCTTTTTTTTATTAGGCCTGTAAAATCATCTGTTTCGTTTAAATTTAGCAAACACAGCTATGAACCTGTGGTGAATATTGTTCTATTAATAGACCAGCCAATGGCCATCCTCGGTCTTCTTGGCTTTATTTGCTCTTGAGCAGTGCTTCCTTTGCCACTTGTCTTAAGCTGAGCTTGACAGTTTGGAGACTTTGGAAAGAAAGGTATTTTGGGAATAGTCTTCTGTGAAGTGAGGAAATATATTTTTGGTGTCAAATCACCACCGTGAAAATCCGCCCAAAATTACAACTTGCGTTTAAACAGGTGTGAAATTGAAAAAAAGGTGTGATGGTGTGTTAATTGTGCTTCAGTATTCTCATAAAGCCTCACAGGCAGAAATGTCAGACTACTGTGTGTCGATGTGAGACAGTGTAAGGCAAACTCAGTTTCACCAGCAGTCACATCAGCAATACAGTTCCTGTTGAAGGGCCGGTTGTAAATGGAAGATTGTATAGAACAATCCCCAACCTCCGGTCTGCGGACCAGTACCAGTTCATAGGTCATTTGCTCACTTTCAATTTCTTAGGTAAGAAACTGCCGCACCGCCGCCGGGGCACACAAAATGGCTTGTTGGGCCGCATTTGGCCCCCGGGCCTTGTGTTTGACACGTGGTGTAAGCACGTAGTGAAAACTTGTCTGTAGTGTGTACACACTGTTGGTCAAAAGAAGGTCCTTCTGTAGGCAGCTATAAGGCAGCTGTAAACATAACTGACATCCTGCTCCAAAGCAGCAGATCTGTAATTCCTTTTGTGACTGTAATTTTCACCAGGAAAGTTTTTCTTTTTGAGATGTGAGATATAGAAAGGCTCTTGTACAGTATGTTTCCAAAAACCCAGTTATGAGCAACAAACCCAATGGAATCTTTTTTTTAATTTTTTTATCCCACATTCAAGCAGACTTACAGTTAGCTCAGCAGAAGGTTACGGGTTAGGACGTTTCTGTTTCCTCTTGTGGGATATTCCGGAACGACTCTCAGCACCTGTGTTTGTAGCATGTCTAGATTTGTAACTGAAAATGTCTAAAATACGACTTTCTGAACTATAAATCCTCATGCATACCACACTGTACCTCAGTGGGCCTCAGATACCTGCCAGAGGGTGGGCATAAGTGTGTTAGGGCCTTTGTGATTTGCAAAAAAAAAAAGCACAGCACTCAGGATTGGGTTGGTCATGTAGTCTTTTAACTGTCTTTTAATGGATGAGGTAGAGAAAGAAAGGAGCAGCGCCACCTACAGCATGGAGTAAATCAATGTGAATAATTGAAATGTGTTAATGACTCAAGAACTGATTGTACACATATTTTATTTCATGGCTTCATCAAGTCTTGATATATGATATCATTCATCTTTATACCAATGTGATGTTAAATTTGTGAATACCAACCTTACTGAGTAAAAAATAAAATATGAGGTTAATGGGAGGTTTTTACATTAATGTGAACACAAAAAAGAAAATGTCTGTCCATTTATACAGTTTAATATTTAATACCATTTAAATGAAGAGAGTAATAAATAAAATAAAAGCAGTACACAGTAACTGTCACGAGATCATAATAATCAATGTGATCTTTAGTACAATTTCAACCCGGTGTTGTAAATAGGAACACTATTAAGAAGGGAATAGAAGTCTAAGCAAACCAGGACGTTGTGCACGTGATTGGACACCGTCACACTGATTCTACATTTACAGATCTAGTGTTTGAGTCGGAAAAAGGTTTATTGACAATTGATCTACAGTTTTTGATGTTCAAAACCATCAAAAAATCTCTGGACTAATTCTAGGATTTAACCATGGAGTTGTAGCTCCATGAGGAGGAGAGGAGAGCTACATCCGTTGTATTTTTTAATGGTCCATTAATGTACCATAGACCTGTTACCACAATGTTTGTGTTTGTGACATTGTTACATCTCTAATCTGGAAATATTACTCACCCTACACTAACACACACTCATGCACATTGCACTTAGCCTAAGTGCTTTGCAGGAAAGTGGGAGCTCTCTCACCACAGAGGAAGAGAGGGAGGAAGAGAAAGTGAAACATTTACTGTAGCTGAGTCACTGTGGACAGCTCAGGGAGAGAGAGAGAGAGAGAGAGAGAGATGTCTCTGGTGTCATCTTCACACTCCTGATTGAGTCAGAAACATTCAATTTCTCTTACTTTGTAACTAAAAAGTCTCCTAGACTGAGAGTGACTTCATGGCAACAGAACATAAAGAGAGTGTAGCCCTTCTTGTATTAAGTACAGTCAGCTGAAAAGAATTTAATGGGTAGGTAGGTGGACAGAGCAGGTTCTCACACGCCCACCATCACGAGGGCTCTGATGGTTTAAAGAAAAGCACCTTAGAAGTTAGAAACAGGGTTGAAGACACTTTGGCTGCAAAACAGCTGTTGGAATACTTACAGTATAATGTCATTTTTCTCTTTTAGTTACCGTTTTTTTGTAAAGATCAGAATGCCTTGTTTTCTATCTAAATAGCCATTGGGTGATGAAGTATGGTTTTAAAATATAGTTTTATTACCACTGTTTTGTTGTTTTTCATGTTTTGACCTGCTGCATATGAATGCCTTTGCACCATTAATTCTGAAAAAAGAGCTCTGTCCGTGTTTGTTTACAGTTTTTAGTGGTCGCTTAAGATGAACATTAGCCGCGTGTCGACTGATTTAAAGGCCAGTGAGAACCTGTCATTAACACACTGCTTATTTTGCTGCAAATGGCTGTGAGAGAGCGCGTGATGGCTTTGACCATCAACCATCAAGTCTATCTAGTTAATCAGTTTTTCCACTGGTCCTCTGAGCACACTCATATCTGGGCTTTTTTTTATTGAGATGTGACAATATACACAGCAGGGGAATAAATAAATGATAAAAATCAGCGGTGGAAGCACGTGCTTGGATGCAGCACAGTGGTTGAGTGCAGGCTTGTGCATGCAGGTTGTGGTATGCAGCTAAAATACTTGCAGTGAGGATTAACTGACAAAAACTCTTTTTGTTCAGCTTTAAAGAGGATCAAACGCTGCAGACGAGGCTTATCAACTACACACTGATGGTTTCAGCTCTGAACCCATGAAACGTTTCCCAACAGTTATCATTATGTTTACAGTTACAGTCAAAATATAGTTAGCATAAGACACTTCCAATCACAGCTCTGTTTGAACTGTAACACTTCACTCTCTCTGACTGTGGTTTTACTGTGTCTCTCACTCTGCTCTGAGTGCATCAGCTCCACCTGTAGGCTCCACAGGGTAACAGATATTTGCTCACCACTCCTCATATCTCCAACATGTACTATGCAGAGAGTGATGAAACTTTAGCCTAGAAGTTTCTGTGCTGGTCAGGTATGTTATACAAAAAAAAAAAAAAAAAAAAAAGGAAAAGGTTTTTGTGTGTAGCAGCAGAAACTGCTCCATCTTACATTTCTGGTCTTGGAAAACCAAAGAAGGAAAACTAGTGTAACTGCTGTATCTAAAGTGTATATGGGATAGTTAGCTGGTGCTCTGTTAGCATTGTTAGTGCTGTCAGGTGTGCAGCTAACGCTTCCATTGACCACTTAAGCAGCAGGTTCATCAGCAGCTTCAGCATTGTTCACAATAGTCTTAGCGTTTAGTTAGCACCAGCTGGTTGCAGTTCAGCTCTGTCAGTTGTGTTAAATCATGCATATAATACAACTGGAAAAACATCTGACCCTGTAATGCAAACCAATCATTCCTTTTTTTTTTTACCAAACATGGCTACACAGTGACATTCTTCATACCTTTCTCAGATTTAAAATAATAAAATAAATTTAAGAAGGTCTGAGGAGGCAGTTTTTAAATGGGGTTTACATTGGCCGAAATATCTTCACCAGGGCTGCAGAGATTTACAGAGATGTACAAATCTGTGGTAAACGTCTGCTTGGCTCCTTGTTCTGTCTGTTTCGATTTGTTGTTGTTTTTCCTGGAGAAATCATTTGGCAGCACCAAGATCCTGTTATCTCAGCATGTAGGGGATTGGTGCAGCGTTGCCTCTGTGCTCTGCCATAGTGGGGTGGTCCATGCACCTTTTGTTTTCTTTTTAATTGAGGCAGTGGGTATTTACTTGTGTGGTTTTATTTATAGCAGCTGATTATGGCAGTTTTGTACCATGTGCATTGGGAACAAATCGGTTTTCTCCTGTATGACGTGGACAGAGGTTCATCACGACTGTCGGAGAACTGTGTCGGGTACTTAGGTCAGGCAGACGCCTCTGGGCTGGATGTGAACTTGCTAATTAAAGGCAAATAAGGAGCAGGTATGTTGGCAGGTGATGAAGGCAGAAACAGCTGAGGAGCTGCTGGTGGGCGGAGAGACGGGAACACGTTAGAAGTGTCAAGTGAAAGATAGAAACTGTAAGAACAATGCTGGCATAGTGCAAACGAAGACCTCTCCTTGACAGTAAGAAGTATCTTTTCGCATAAAGTTAAATACTGCAGTATAATTCTAACTGCTGATCCCAAAATCGGAACTTAAAAAAAAACCCTCCAACATGCGAATGTTTTATTTCAGCTGTTTAATTGAAGTTATTAAATTAAAAGTTTCTAGAGCTAACATTCTCTACTGTTATTGATAAGGTTCAGTAAATAGATCAGTGTTCTCAAACACAACGAGAACACTGCTGCTGTTTCATTTACATCAGTGTTGAATGGTTGGCACAAAAAGATTTTAGAAAAAGTCATTTTGTTTCATATAAATAATTTACGATACTACAGCGCTGGATTCATCGCAACAACTAAAGCACTTAAATAATTGAAAAACAATTGATAATAAATTATAAAAGAAATGTAGTCTATTGTTGGCAAGAAGTGGCCGAGGGTTTCTTCACCTCCTGTTCTAGATATTGATGACTAATTAAAAACCAATTTAGATAAAACTAAGCCTAATTCAAATAAAACTTAAAGAAATGAAAGACAGTTTACTGAATATAAGGAGCCAAAGCCTTTGGGATCTTTTGAACTGTTTCTTATTTAGACATTAACACATCAAGCGTCCTCTGTTGTTAAAGCCATTTTCCACTTCTATCATGGAGTCAGAATGTGTTGCAGTAGTGATTATAAAGTGGTGCAGAGGTATAGATTTCCCACTGATAAACTGATACGAAGTGAATAACGTTCACTTATACTGTACTAAAACCTTTTAGAGGTTGGTGCATTCATCTCCTTAGAAAAATAATAACCAACCAAACCAAGGATTCCTCGATATCTAACAAAACGTCATTGTGTAGATTTATCACAAACTGACTCTTCTCCTCGCCCTCTCTTCGTTTACTCTCCTGCAGATGTTGTGAGTGAGAGAGAGCCTGGGGTCAGGAGACGTAATATAAAATGAGAGAGGGTATTCTGGGTGGTAATTGTAATAAATGGAACTGTTATTGAAATACAGGCATATAAATGCGCTGGGGAACATTTGGTAATAAACACAATTAATTATTCTGCCTCCAGAGAGCAAAGGCATCATGAGTGGAATAAATTAGACATGTAACAACCTCTTACTAGAGTGTTGATTCAAAGGTCATCCCCTGATAATTTGACTCAAATAGATAGAAATTACTTAGCAAACAGTGAGTAGAACTGTGTTTTTGTTTCCAGAAATATATAAGTAGTTTGCATGAAAATACAATTGAGCAAAGCTCACGCAGTACTTACAGTAATGCAAGTGTGTATGCAGTATAATCCAGTATTGGGAAGAGTGTGAGAAAGAATACCAATAACAGAAGGCTTCCAAAAAAGTGCTTATCTGTTGCACAGCTATCAGATTTTGACAGACTGTGGACCCATTCAGCTTGTTTTTATCTCAGGTAATAACATGCAGTATTCCACAGTAGTGACTTACTGTAGGGGGTGGAAATATTCCATTACAGCAAGAGGTTGTGGTCTCCTCCCTAAGTCCCAAAATCCAAATGAAGTCCATGTATAAACCTGTGAAAAGTGTAATAATATAATACAACGGGTGTTTCCACCATCGTGCTCATTTAATTAGCTTTTTTTTTTTTTTAAATCCCATCAAATAGGTAACACACACACGTACAGAGGGTCCTCGGTTTGTGTTTCGCCGTTACGTTTCCACAATCCACTTAGAAAATCTCAAATTTAAAACACGGAGATGCCAAGATCAATCTTATTGAAGAACGTTTATCATCTGAATTCCACTGACTGTGAGTCTAATTCAGATTTCTCTCTTGTTTTTGTTTCCTAAAATGTTTTATGAAGTTGTATTTCTTTTCTATTGTCATCTGCACTTTGGTGAGAGCTCAAACTCTGCCCAAGGTAACAGCAGGGTGTCGTCAAGTGCTTTGCTTTGTTTGACTTTGAAGTTTGGTCGGCAGCTGTTTATATGTTTTTCTTCAATCTTCTTCTGCACTTTCTTTTTCATAATTAATGGCTCTAAGTGAGAAAGTGTGTTTCAAGCATATGCATAGCCATTATGCACAACATGTTTTCATCTTCTGACAAACAAGCCTACACTTTCATTTTGTCCTGCAAATATTTCCTCACATCTTAGATGGAATCCTTCTAGCGTTACAGTACAGAATATTTAAAAAATGTAGCAGGATTTAATTAATTAAGTTTTTTTTTTTTCTGGTGAACTGCTTTTCAAATCAGTGTTAGACCTTCACTAATTAAAATATTTCGAAGACATCATTATTTTTTCAACTAACCGGTATATGCAATTAAGAAAAAATATAAACCCTTGACAGACATGAAAATCATGTGATCTACCTGGGAGTAGAATTTATATGAATTTTAAATGCATTGGCTGAATATTTTACATATGGAAAAAAAAAAATCTTTCCGCCAGTGGTGATATGAAATGTTTGAATGCATAGATACTGAAGTGCGATGTCAGACATTATTAGTCAAATTGAATGAAAACAATTCCACCTTTAGAGAGACTGGTTGGTGGCCGTGCAGCAGCGTTCGTTCGTGCTGTGCCATTTATCAGGATTTGAAGCAGAGACCTGACGCCTACACCCCCCGTACACTGCACGGTTCTTGACTAATTATATTCTGCTCAGGTTCTATTGTTCTGCTGTATGTTGTTCATTGACTTTACAACATAAGGCACACAGACAAGTTTTGGTACGACAATACGTTCCAAGTCTTTCTATGTCGCAGATTTATTTTACCTCCAGTAAATGTACGTTGGCTGTCACTAATACTGTTCATGCCGTCAATAGAAACAACAAGCTGGTCATTCAAATTAAGTAGCTATTTTTTGGACAATGTTTTGGACAATCGAATGTTACGAGCAGGGTCTAATGGTTAGTCTCCTGTGTGTTTGCTCATAGGCATTTAGACAGAAAGTTTGTTTGCTAACCAACAAACACAATTTTGTACACTCTTAAATGTCCCTACAAAGCAAAATAGACTTTAAGTCCAAGATGACATATATATTTTTAATTCAGTCCAGTTTCCTGCTTGCAAAACTTAACAAGAAACAGTTTTAAACCCAGACGGTTTCTTTCTAATATCAGACAAATCCATGCAGCAAATGTTAGATATTGAGAAGCTGTAATTGGGTGATATTTTATTATTAAATAAAATATGAATATTGTATCACAGAGTAGCATTCCACTTTTCTTTTTTTTTTTTTTGCTGATCCTCTGAAACAGTCTGTTAAGTCTCTGAGTGCTTCCTGCCTGTCAAACGCAGCCCAGGTGGAACAATGATGTTCAGTGCTTTCATAAATTCATTAAAGTAACTGTTCAGACTGGATGGGCTGCCGCACGTTGTGTAAGCAGAAATATTTCTTTATGCTTTAAATCAAAGCAGGAATTTTCCCCTCACTCAGCAGCGACATTCATTCATGTACCTGCAGGAAGACGGACTTGAGCAGTCGCTGCTCCATTCATCTTTATATGGAGTCAGCTGTTACTGGATGTGAGGTTATGACGGGGGAGGGCAAAGATGGATAACACAAAGAGTCTCCACAAGACAGTAAATTCATCCAGTCTGGGAATGAGATTTATCAACGTTAACTGTAATTGAGATCTTCCATCAAAATAAATCCTGCCAACCTCATCGTTAATCTGCTGCTGATATGGGCAGGACTCAAACTCTGGTTATCTGACACACGGCCTCCCCCTGATATGGCACACACTCTTGGATCAGAGCACCACCGTTGGCACGTGTGTGGAGCTGTGATGTACTCTCACTCAACGTTGTTCAATCTAAATGTGATCCATATGTGTATCGCAGCTTATGGCCGCTAAGCTCTTTCCACTCATGAAATTGAAATGTGTCGTGATGTTTTCATAATGAACTGAACTTATCTACTAGCTACAGTACGGGACCTGTCGGATAAAAATAAAAACTGTATCGTGGTATGTAGGGATTAGTTACGAATACTAGAGGACTCAAATACTCTTTGCGTGCATTACTATTTGAACATTTATCTGCAGTACTTTCATGTACCTGCACGGGTATTGTTCTCTGTGTATTTTACTTATCCACAACAAGGAAATATTTTGATGTGCCGTGCAGAGGTGAACTGTCATGGCACAGAAACAGTAGCTTGATGCTAAGGCCTTTAAACAGCGTTGCATCACTTCTGTTGCTGACCTCGTTACCGTCCGTTGCTAAGAGGAAGCCAGAGCACAAAGAATAAACCAGCTAGTAACAAACTCCTTCGACATGAGGCAGTGACGTGTGTGTGGCTACTTCAGCAGTTAGTGCTAGTTAGAGTGTCTCCTTGTGAGTGCCTGTCACTGTAAGATTTAAGGTCTTTTAAGTTGTTGAACAACCTAGATGGTTTTTCTTTTTCACTGTGTGATCTAAGTGAAGAAAATCTAAATGTTGAAGTCACATTTGAAGGCTTTTGTCACAATCTTCACACCTGAGACATCTTATCATTTTCTTTTTCAACATTTCACACTTTGACAATCTCAAACTTTGTGTAGTGTATTCAGTATGATGATGTACCTGAAGTGATTTGTCATTTTTAAATTTTATATAAAGCTTGTGATTCTCCCCACATACCTCCTCAGTTACTATGTGACAGTCTGTGATGTCTTTTGTTGTTGTTGTTTTGTGGCTGAGGCACTGCAGACATTGTTACATTCCTTTATGGGGGAAAATAAATACTAGTTGTAAGATAAATTTCAGGAATAAAGCCAATTAAAATGATGTTGCCCTGCCATCGAACAAATAATCACATGGTTGACCAGTCGCCCCTATTAGAAGGCAGAACCATGTTGTCTCTTTCTATAATACATTCACTTGTTTTCTGACACAGATTCACACCACTGAATATAATCCACTGGTGAATGTCTGCACAAAAACAGGTGTACAGTCTTCAGCTGTGAAGGGAAGTAGAAGAAAATGAGCTATTTTAGCTTTTGCACATGTACACATGACAAATTTGTCCGATGTGTTTCACCACATCTGTAGCTGGGCTGCACTTTTGGTGCTTCCTCAACACACTGCGGCCATAACAGGGATTTAAACCTACAATCCTGTGATGGTAAGCCTGAGCCTTTCACCTTTAACTCAGCCACAACTACCAAAGAGAATGTCTGTGCAGGTTCTCAGTCATCCAGGTCATTTTATCCAAAAATAGTTACATCGAGGGCAACTGGAGCACTGAAGAAGCCTCCTGGATCAGAAGTGAAACGTCTTCAAGAAACCTACTCTGTCCAGTTGCCCTCGATGTAACTATTTTTGGATACAAAAAAGAATGAGAGTGAACAGTGTGTATTGGATTGTTAATATTGGACTGTGCCATTGTGGGATTTTTTCTTAGCTTATACAACTCCCAAGTCTATTTTCCATCCAGAGCTGTATGAGATTTTTTTTCCTCACCAAATTTTGTATAGCTGATGCAATAATCAATCAGTTCTGACAGCCAGGTCTTCTTCAGCACATCTCAATGTGCTCCATGGTGCTGAGGTCTGGACTCTGTAGTGGCCAATCCGTGTGTTAAAGCAGTTTGTCCTGCTCCCTGAACCACTTTGTCACAATTTCAGCTCATTGAATACGGGCAAGGTCATCTTGATATGTGCCCATAGCATCCTGGAGAAAAATTCAAGGAGAGAAAACCTGCTCATTCGATATATTGTAGCGTAGGATGTGGGCTGGTGGATAATACCAACCAACCTTATCCAGGCCAAACCTTAACACTGCCCCATCAACCCTGTACAGTAAGAAGAATGAGGTTTTAGATTGGGGGGGTTTAAAGCCAAACACATTGAGACTGACAGAGAGCATGGAACCCTTTCTATGACTATTAGCTGGGACTAGTAGCATGCTAAAACATATATTGTTTCTTTTACATTTTATGCCAGGTGATTAAAATAATAAATGTGTCAGACTTATCATCAGATCCATTTTTCTACTGTAGGTTCGTATTTGCTTTGCTCTTTGTCTTGCACCCTTCTGGAAGGCTTTACACAAGCGTCCAAATTGAGAACCACCTCCTGTCCTGGTGAAGTTTTTACGGCTCTCCTACAGTTTAAATCACTGACAGGAAAACTTGAAATGTTGTTACTGAAATGAGACAGTTGTAAAAGTGTTTTATTTCGCAGCCCTCAAACCACTCAACCTTCGTCAGCCCATCACTTTGGACACGATTTAAGGCTTTAGTGACAATCAATGAGCGTCGAAGCATCAGGAAATTCAACGATGTTTTCCACGTGTCCTAGTCGTCCTTCACTGACTCTGTCTCATAAAGTAAAATGTCTCCTGAGGACTTAGCTGAGGGCAAAGCTAAGGTGCCTTTACCTGCTGTTCATCTGTAGATGAATCCCATTTGTTGCCTGGGAGCATTGTTTTTTTTTTTTGTTTTTTTTTTAATATTTGGACCATTACAAGCTTAGGTCATATTACCCCTCTTTGATGCAGTAATGACTGTAACTGTTGTTGTGGTATTAAAGATGCAGCCAAACTGAAGTCTCTTTTGCGTCTGCAGCTGTGATCTTTTACTGTATGATTTTTGGATCGAGTGTTTGCTCCAGTTTCATCCAGAGGAACATTTATTTTGTGAGACAATAATGCTGGACTCTACTCCGCAGGATGCCTGCTGTTGTGCTTGGTGTTGTGAATCTTCTTTTGTAGTTAAATGTCTATGGAAACTGTGGCCATGAAGCTCCTGGTGCACATTTTTCTGCCAGGGTCTGTGCCAGATGGGGTTTGGAGCAAAGCAGACTGTTGGTGACACGGCTCCACTTGACGTTACACAGTGTTTGTAGAGTCAGTCCTCATGGTCAGGTGCTGGGGTTTTTTGAGGCAATTGGAGGCAAAAGCTAGGTTTAAAGAATTAAAAGTGCAGTTGCTCTGTTAGTGGAGTCCACATATGGACGCAGCTACTGCATCTGAACCTTGGCATCAATAAAGTCACCTCCCTGAGAGTGGTTCAAAATGTGGGTCATTGTCTGTTTTAAAGTCAAACCCTAATTTATATTATAATCTAATTAGAACCAAACACACACGCTTTCTGAATTCAAGTGCTTCTCAATGTGGGGGTTGGCCCCACTAGGTGGTACAGAGTTGTTGACAACCGGTCAGATTTTTTTATAAATTATAATTGATCATTTTATATTGATTGATAATTTACTATACCATTCACGATAAATTCACATTAACAAAGATCTGATTTCTTACAAACCTCCAGTCACATGATTCATCATGTCATTAAACAAACAAAGGAAATAGTTTTTCCCCAAATCAGAATACACACGGTGATAAAAAGGCTAAACGCACATTTAAAAAACCCCAGTGTTCGTCCACAGGGCTGTAGAGTATAAAGTAATGCAGTTAGGAGTAATTGGCAGATTAACTAAGATTCATATTTATCTTTATAATGTATAAAGTTTTGCTTTGGTTTTGAACAAACCAGGCACAGTAGATTCTGTTTCTTCGGTTTCTGAGGGTTTAACCGTAAGTGGATTAGATACACATAACTCCCTTTAACTGTGTACTAAAGCAGACCCTGCCTGTCATTGTGTTGTTTGGGTTGTTTTTTTTATTTTTGGTACAAGCAGAAGTAATCAAAACTTGCAATTCCCTCTAGTATGCAAATACGTTGCATAAAAATAGACCAACCGGATTTAAGAAGGTGATTTGGTGCTGAAATTGAGTCATTACTGAATTCCCCCAAAAGATAATGCTTTGACCTTGGTGTTTATTTGCATTGGGACGTCTCTGCTGAATTACACACCGAGGAAAACAACATTTGCTGCATCACAGCTCAAGGACTTTATCTCCCACCACTGTCAGTTACCATCTGTAGTTCTCTGATAGAGTTGTAAGAGCAATTAGATGTGAGGTGTGTGTAGTGGGTACACATGTACACTTCATTTTGTGGTTACACTTTAGTGTGCCTTCTGTGTATCGGCCACTTTCCCTGAAATAAGGCTAAATACAGCTTTAAGAAGAGAAGAAAAACGTGGAAACAACCAACTGTTATGAGATTTCTGTAGGAGTCTTTAATGTGTGAGCACTGTTTGAATTAATTTACGCGCATGTAATGCAAAAATGTGTTGGCCAAATAACTCTTTATCGTGGCAGTACAATTATTCAGCAAATAATTAAATCTGTTCCATTATTACATAAATCATCTACCAGAGGAGTTCTAGTTCTCAGATGCAGAAACAACAATGGGAAAACTCTACAAAAACAAAAGTAGGGCTTTCAATTGTGTATTATTATGTCTAATGGATATTTATGAATATTACAGTATTTGCTGCTGTACCTGTAGGTGAGGAGTCTCCTCTTTTATGGTATGTTTTTGGACCATTTTTAATACAGGGAAAAAAAAACCTTTTCAAGAAAAGTTGAGAAGTTCTATATGAAGGTGTGTTAATAGCCCTGAATTTTATTATAATCAATTAAAATCCTGCTTCCCTGTCTCTTCCATTCAGATGCAACATAATACACTTTTGGACCTTGTAACAAAAGGGAGACACAGCCATTAGCCAGTGTTTTGTCTGTGGCTGCCATTAGCAGACAGCCAGCAACCAGTCAGTCTGCTTGACCCGAGGCGGAAACCAACACTATGCAAAAACCTGTCATGTGCACTTGCGGGCATCTGCTGTGTGGAGATAAGGACGAAGGTGTTTTGCTTTTCTGGCGACACAGCACAGAGTTTTGGAGCAAATTATTTATCTTATTGTATTGCTGCACAAATTAATGCTTTAAAATGCCAGCATAACCCATAGGTTGTGGCAAAGTCATGAGTCATGATAGTTGTGAGTGCAGAGCAGAATGTAATGCTTGATGTGTGAAATATTTAAATGCACTGGCAAAGACGTTTTAATATTTTTGGAGCTGAGAGCTTCCTTTTGCCAGTGTCAGTGAATCAGCAGCCTCAGGTTCAACACATGGATTCACTGGATCCACTCCTCGGCGATAATCACGCTGCTGCAGGCAGTAATGAGTTTCGTTTGTGTACTGAGTTAATAAGAGGGGTGGACTGAAAACGAGCTGTTTGCACCTTACCTGTAGTACTGCCATGATCATTAATTAAAATAGACATTTACTCCACAGAGCTGGGATTCTTTAAGGTTGTTCAAAAAACAACATTTTTTAAAGGGACTTCCCCTAAAAATCCACATTCACTATACATACATACATATATATATGTATGTATGTATAGTGAATGTGGATTTTTAGGGGAAGTCCCTTTAAAAAATGTTGTTTTTTGAACAACCTTAAAGAATGCTTGTTTTTTTTTTTCAGGTATAAAGGCAGTGACAAGATCAAATAATGTCATTGGCCAATCAGTATGGGCTATGCACCCTCTTATTAACGAGCTCCTTCTGTTAACAAGATTCTCACGACGGACATTGTTCCTCCATTGTCCTTTCCACCTCTGTTTATGAACAGACAGCGTCGAGCATCGTTGTTCACACCTGATTTAAATTCATCTTCTTTGACCACAGATCTGAAATGATTTTTCGCCCTGTTTTAAAGCATCAAAGTGAAAACAGAATGATATCTAAAAAGAAAAACCCTCGGGCAACAGTCTGTCACCTGTCATTGATGCAGGAGAGAGAGACGGATAGAATTAGGAGGAGCTAACGGAGATAAAGCTAACAAAAGCTCCACTCTTTTTATTCTGTTCACTATAAGAAAGAATGTGTACAGTAGAAGGTGTGTGTATGTCGTCACGCTCTGTGTTTTGTGACCATATAAAGGCTTTATGACAGCTACCCACACAGTGTGCAGTGATGTTTTCTCACCGTTTTTAGAAGTTAGTAACATCCAGAGGTTTGTCTTTAAACCCTCAGTGTCAGTGCTGAGAACCACAGATATTCTGGATCTGAATCTTTAATATTTTAGATTTTATAACTTTCTGCCCTAGTTGCTAAAAAAAATCACACAATCTGAAAGTTTGTGCTGAAACAGTTTTTACAAATGTGATTTGATAATCACAGAGACAATAAAATATATTTTTGTTGTTTTCTTGTCTGTTTTTGGACCTTTTGGTCACAGGAGTCATGGTGAGCCTTCTGGCCTGAGGCCTGTGAAAGGCGTGACACTTTCACCAGCTGGTCACTGCAGATGGAAGCAACCTGAGGCTGCTTTCTGACCTTTTCCTATTTTCTAATAATTGAGGACACAAGTTTGTGCGTTTGCATCTGGGTGTTTGAGATGTCACGAGGCTGAGAAAGTAAACAGAAGAAAGTAAAATTAGGGTGTTTGAGATGTCACGAGGCTGAGATTAATGAGGTTAACTCCTCTATTACTGACAAAAACAGAAGAAAGTAAATTCAAAAAATTCAAGTATATTGTGATGTACCGATAAGTCTTTTTTTTAAATCTTAACCTGATAATAATATTTACTTGTTAAATTCATGCATTTAAGTATACAGATTACATAAAGGAATCCCAATGCTTAATTCTCAGCTTCTAGACGCCTTCACTAAAAGTACATTTTCCTCTCTTAACTGAAAGCTTAGTTTTGGTTGCAGTCTCTGACCCTGATACTGGGGTTCCATCCAAATCCAAATCCAGAAGAACGCCATTGTGTCCCCGTGTAAGGAACATAACCTCAAGTTACTGATTAAAACCCACTTAGTGACAATCCAAACAGTCACGACGTGGAAGTAGGCTACAGAAAAACAACAAAACTACTGGAGTTAAGATTGTCCTCATCTTATCTGAGGATCTCCAGTTAAAAATGCAAGAAGCCTTTTTCTGGAACATCAAGATCCAGTTGTCTACTTCTAAAGATTCTTTTTTTTTTTTTTGCAATTAGTGTAAAGCCAATCAAGAAACCACTGAGTTTTTGTAGCATTATCCAGCACTGATGCATTTTGGTAAATGAACAAAAGCACATCCATTTTTTTTTCTTATTGTTTTTTTTTTTTTTTTTTTTTGTCAGTAGGAACCCACAGTTACGCCTTCTGGATTTAATCGTCCATTACTGTCTCTGATCCTCTGTCTTCACTGCCCTGAATTCATAATCCCTGGAAGTACCTTATGTTATATTACTCAGCCAGTCATTATGGCTCTGGGGGGGGGGTGAGATGTAAGACTACAGTCGGAGAATTAAATGGGATGATGGGGAGTGATAACAGGGGTTAGCAAGAGAGCACAAAAAATAAATCAATACTTCATTTACTTTTTTACTTTAAATATTTAAGGGTTTTGTTTTGTTTTTGCCAAAGTTCACCCAATTTGTTCTCTCTTTTTTTTCCTTTTTTAAAATTTGCGTGATTTTTTTTTAAACTTCAGTCCAAAATGTTGTCTTTGAAATCCGTGCCCCTCATTTACAGAATTCAATATTTACTTGAAAGTGAAACAACACAGAAAGAAAGGAGGGGAAAAAACATAAACAGAGATGAGATAAAAACAAAACCTCAAAGGCCTCATTAGAAACATCTTCCAAAGAAAGAGGGCGCTGGACTAACAGCACATTAGACTCTGACTCATGTCAACAAAGAGAAGACACGTTCGGGCTGCGACCCGCTTCAAATGACAGAAAATTCAGGGTTATTTTTTAATAAAAATCTGTAGCTGCGATGCCATAGCTGTGAGGTGATGCTCATCTTGGACCGTTGTCGTTGTAATACATTCAGCAAAGGAATGGGAAGGAGCTTGATAAGACGAACGTCAGCGCAGTCGTGTTTTCTCCGTTAAAAATAACACAGCGCATCATGTTTCCTGCGGGCAAGTGAGTCAGCGGGTTTTTGTCTGGAACAAACGCAGTTTTATTTGATGTTGAAAAAAGATAGAGGCAATAAAATTCATGTTTGAATTAGAGCGGAGGAAAATCTAATTTGTGTCCAAATGTGAATTTCTTTGCTGGGATTTTGTGGCCTGTGGGATTGATAAGGTTTGATTGCATTTAAAGCTGTTTTAATTCCCTCTCTAAGGTTAGTCTATAGGTGCAACTGGAGCTAATTTTTCAATCTCTGAAGAGAAATTACACCAACCTGGCCTGTTATCATTGTGGAAATAGATAGTTAGGTGTTAAACCTGAAGGCGTTTGTCATTTATTATAAGGGCCTATCTCTCAGAGCCAGTTGTTATTCTCTGGCAAATCAGTTTGTCTGACTTCGCTCTCTTATCAGCCATACTAACCACAGCAACATGCCTATCAGCCCTGCTGATTATAGCACAGTTAATTACCTTGCACTTGTTTTGTTAGAGCAATATCTTTTTCGCATTCTTCTACTTCAACGGAGTGATTTGTCTTGAGGTGAAACCAAAAGCCAACAAAAATGTCTTCATTTCTTTCTCTCGAGACTCGTTTTGAAGCATCACATACGGAATTATAACCAATCTGAAGCATGATTTTTCTTAACTAAGATTTTAAAAACTAATCAATAAAATGATTCCCAGCTTGGAGTTAACTGCAGCCATGAGAGGAATCTCACTGAGATTAGAGCTGTGTTCATGTGTATTACATTACACTGTATGTCTACAGAAAGAGAAATAACGCCGGTGACTCAGTAAAATGGGTTTTTAGAGCAAATGTATCTGTGCTTTCAAAGGGCTTTGGGTTTTATTTGTATAAACCCTAATATTTCAGTTCTACGAGAAAACAATCTGCAGGTTATTAAAACGTTTTCCAGTTCATGTACAGCAGCACATGATTAATTAAGAAATGAATGGATGTGTGTGTGCACTCATGCACATGCATGTGCGTCGGGTATGTGTGTGGCTGCGCCGTCACCTCAAGGTACTTCACTGGGTATTTAGCAAATGTACACACACACACTTCTAAATACCTCAAGGCCACAATTTTTTACAACTTTAATAGCTCCCTCTGCAGGGGAGTCTGGGACCCTACACATTGTGTGTTTGAACACAGAATACCAAAATTATGATTTGAATACTGCAGACTAACGGTTGAAGCTTGAAGAATTTCACAGAATCCAAAAGATACGGCTTTTTACAACAGTTTTGCTCAAGTCTGAGTCTTTGCCCGTAGAACGGGATGACTCACTCGCTCCAACACTGGATTAAAAAGAACAGAAAGAAGGCAATTAAGAACAAAACAACATGATTTATTTGCCAGAAGGATTTTGTGTGTATGTGTGTACTTTGTTAGGTACACAGCAGAATACCAAAAATCTTTTGGAGACTCAAAATGGCAATAAAATCACTAAGTGACAACTTTACTTTAGAATATCAATGCTGATTAGTCTTCAGAAGAGAGGGACGTTGGATGGTGTTTTTCACCGCAGTATAGTCCACTTCTCTGCTCATTAAATCTGAAGTCATAGGAAGTCTAATTTGGCCAACTGCAGGGTCTGTTCATTATATAAAATAATGTCTGTAACAGCCAGTTGTAGTCACATGGCAACAGTCATCTGAATTACACGGTTTATTTCCATATCCTCCACTCAACAGCCAGATGTTCTTTCTTCGTTCTGTGTGCACCTCGTTGCATCAGAAAAATGAACCCGACACACAGGATGAAGAACTCAGTTCTAAGTGACCAGCATCTTATTTCCATCACAAACCTAACAAGTGAAAAATCAAGGCTCCCCCACGCCTGAATAATTTATCTGAACGGAGACCATGATCAAAAACAGAAAACATAAAATAAAATATCGGGTGTCAGTCTCTGTCATCCAGATCCATGTTCATTAATAAAGAAAAAAAAGTATTCTATTTTTACATGCGCCGACTGAGAAGATAAGGAATTGACAGTGTTTTTAAGATTCTGTTGCGAGTTGATAGTGAAATATTCAGTGAATTGCTCCAGAATCCTTCACACGTCTAAACATCGCTGTGAAATCATTGTCAGCCGCAGACAGGACTCAAACCCCATCATACAGAGGAAAGTCTGACATGTTGTCATGACATTTCACAACCCTGTTGATTAAAACACACCACAGTTGTCTTCTTTTATCCCTCTAACTTCTGTTTCCTGTGTCTCAGTTAGACAAAAACCTTTTTGTTAACCTTACAGTCTTTTAGTCATACTGCCTTAGTGTATTTACTAAGAAAACACACACACACACACACACACACACACACACACAAAACAACAACAAAGCAGCAGATGGATTTGATGGGAAGTCAAGAAAATAGCAGTTGGGTGAAAAATGAAATGCTTTAAAACATTGTTGCAGTAGAAAATGGTAGTGGGTCAGAAAGACAAACGCCCTCGGTGACATTTTATTGGCTCTCTTGCTTTTTATACCTTTTACTTTATTTCTGTGCATTGTTCTGCTCTGAAATGTTTTTGATTTAGGTCTTCTGCTGATTAGCAGCTTTTCTGAGAAGGGTCCAGATGTCAGATGTTTAGGAAACAACCCCCTCTAATGGATGACTTAGTATAGGGGTATGGAAAGGCACGCTGCAAGAAACACAAAAGTTAAGATAATTGGGGGTGGAAGAGGGTACATTTTTTACGTGACAAAAGATTAAGAAATGTATTATTTTAATATTATTATTTTAATAAGAACATTTTTGCATTAATTGAAAATGTTTTATTGATCATTTTAATGATTTAATGAATGTTAAATATGGTGTCAAAGTCATTCACACCAGATATGGAATTTTGAAGATTGATACAACTTTTCCCTCAATACATGTACATAAAAAATACATAAAAAATAAATTCAAAATTTGAAAAGTAAGCAAAATATAAATCTTATTACACGTACAAAAAATATTTCAATGACCTAAAATAAAAAAAATAAAAAAATTAGTCAAGCTTTGGGGATGATAAGGTGATGCTACTGGTCCATCCTCCATTCTGAGACAACCTCCATCACCACTAGAATTAGGGGTTTAGAATTGTAAATGACTCACCATGAATATGTCCAATAAACTTTAATATAGAATCTATACAATAGATACACCTGTTAAGAAATGGTGGGCCACATAAAATGACGTGACGGGCCGGAGATGGAACACGGGCCTTGAGTTGGACATGCTATAGTTAATCCTGCTATTATATGGTGAAAATCTACAACAAAGGCTCTGGTGTCCTTCTGCATGGTTTCAGCATTTAATGAGGAGAAATGAACAAAAGGGTAGAGATGTCAAAGGCTGATGGGAGTACTGTAAACAAGAGCCTTATTCTGAACACTGCCACTGAATAGACTAAGAAGACAAAGAGCCCAGTACAGGGCATGCAGTTAGGAGTAGGCTCTTAAAAACACAATTATAGGACGCCATTATATATACGCTGTGTATAAGGAAAAACAATACTATAAAAATAATAATAATACAAAAAAATGTTTACATGTTCACCTTTTCAGGCAATTTTGCATCCACCATGTAGATTAGGTTAGATTAGATTAATTTAGATTAGATTAACATTATTGTAATTATTGTAATTGACGATAATTGTAAGTATAAATAGCAACTATAACTGCAAAACAGTCTAAAACAGTAATGGCTATTGTTACGTGCAGAATTCAGAGTGTATTTACTGTACATACTGTAGCTACACAGTCACTCCTCACACACAGGGCTGTGATTGTGTGTGTGTGGCTGGGGGAGAGAGGTTGTAGGTGTGACTTCCTGTTTGTGTTTGTTC